>NW_005054532.1:539027-558903 GCF_000277835.1 Geospiza fortis | reverse complement strand
CCTCCCCAGGATGCTGCTGTCCCTGTGCATGGGGAGGTGACCCTGCCCTCACTGTGTGGATTTTCTGGACAATCCTGCAGAGACCCCAGGCCTGGGGAGCAGCTGGGAGCTGCTGACCCCAAGCTCACCCTGTTCCTTGGAATCACTCTTGGGCTTGGTCAGCTCCATGGCAAACTTTGAGACTTTCCTTAAGGGAATCAACTACAAACAGATGGGAATGTGGAAGTTTTTAGCTAAGAATTATAAAATAACTCCCTGAGGGAAGGCGCCTTCTTCTGACCCAGGGAAGGGAGGATTTCCCATCTTCCCAACAAGGGAGGCCAAACTGTGTCATGGAACTCCTCCGGTCCAAGGCAGGAATGTTTTCCATCACATTCCACCTCAGCAGGCCTGGGAAAAGGTTCTCACCTGGCAGAACATGACCCCCGTGACATTAAAACAGGAACCCAACCCACACAGGACTTGGCATTTTCCTTTTCCCTGGCAATGGTTGCAAATTCCGATGCAAATGCCCATGCAAATGGTCATGCACAGCTATTCTTATCTCTGGGCCAAATCTCAACATCCCTTCTTTGGTAGAAAGTCGATTTTCCAAAAATAGTTTACGTCAGCCTCCAACTATTCATGTCTTCAGCTCGAGTTCGTTAAACCCGGTTCCAGGAAGAGTTTTCCGAATTAGATCTGCAATGGCAATGGGAGGGTGGGGCCCTTCTTTTCTTGTCCCACGTTCCTCTCCAGGGAGGACATTTCCTTGGAGTGATGGGTTGGGTGAAGCTGCTTCAGGCTCTTCTTTTGTGTTTCCCAGCCCATTTTAAAATGAACGTTTGAACTTGGGCTGTCGTTTCTTCAGACAGCTGGGGACAGCCAGGAATGGGAATGATGATTTCTCCTGAGCCACAATGCTCTGTGTGTTTTGACAGCAGAATAGGCAGGTTCCTCCTGTCCCTCCTGGCTGGCTCACCCCTGTCCCTGGGCCATCCTGCTGTCCCAGCACAGCTCCATGGTCAGCTGGACAGGGGAGTGACCAGGCTGAGGTTTTGCTGGGTCACATTTTTTTGGCCAATTTTGCTCTCCAGACAGAGCAGTTTTCCCACCCTGCCTGCTCTGTGGCTCCACAAAGAGCTGAAGTTGCAGGAAGACGGGATTCTGCGGGAGGCAGGGATTCTGAGCTTGGCATTCAGCTTTAGAACACGTCTAAACCAGAAAAAGCCACCGAGTGTAAAAGCAACAGACAGGCAGGATCCCTCAGCAGCCCCAGACTATTTGTTGTTTTCAAAGACCTGCTTCCTTAGAAAGCTCCTTTTGAAGTAATTTGACGTGCCATTTCCAGCTCCTGTGTGATCTACCGCAGTTATTCCCCTTTATCTGCCTCCCAATGCTCCGGAATGTCTCCATAAACCTGCCTGGAAGTGCCTCTGCCCGTGCAAGGGACCTGCATTAGCGTGGGATTTAAACTTAATGCCAGAGGAGCTTACAAACTCTCCCGTTTGAGCTTCTCGTGGACTCCACACCGCGGTTTCTTTCTCATAAAAATAGCAGGTGGCTGAGTTTGAAGGATCGGTCAGGTGTGGATCCCTCACATGGAAAATCCCTCTCGCTGGCAGGAGATAGAGGATAAGGGATTCATCCCTGTCCCCGGTGAAATCAATGGGAGCTTTGCTGGTGAGACAGGTCAGGTGTCAGTCTCAGTTGTTGGCTCTTCCCCGGGATTTGCTCCTTTGTGCTGTCACCATTAAAGAATCTCTCTTCCTGTCTCCTTCCCACGGGCTCTCATCCATCCTGGTTTGAAGTCCCCTCCGTTAAGTGGCTGGAACGCCAGCGCTCCGCTTCCCCGGCGGAGAGGACACTCCATAAATCCGCCATTAGTCATGGATGTGCTGAGCCGTCCAGGGCCAGGCTGCTGTGCCTCAGAGGTTATCAAACCATGGCAGCCCCTGCGTTTGCCTCTCCTTCCCGAGGGCTCCGTTCCCTGCCAGCATCCAGGGCTCATTTCCCGGGAGCTGAGGCGGCCACGCTTTGCTCAGGGACACGACAGCGGCCACGTGCAGCTCAGTCCTTGTTCCCTGGCCAGTGTGACTGGAGCTGGGCTCCCTTTCCAGCTCCTCTGAGCAGGACAAGAAGCTTCCAACAAGCAGGAGTTGGGGAATTTATGTGTTGGTGGCCAGAAGGCTCCGTTTTCCCAGCAGAGACACGCAGGGACATTGTCTGTGTGTGTTGTCCCCAGCAGGGTGGAGAGGGGGTCATGCCTCTGAACGGGGTACAAGGCTCCCAAATGATCCCTGTGAGACATTTCAGGGACATTTCCTCATGGAAAAGGAGGGCTGAACCTCACTGGTGGGAGCAGGGAACCTCCCAGGGTGTCATGGACACCAAGCCCTACCTGGATGCTCCTTCCCCAAAAACAAACATCCAGACCTCATTCCTGGGCTTGGGGGACAAGAACAGGGAAGGATCCCCCCAAAGTGCTCTGTTCCAGCGCTCTTGTCTGGCAGGGAGCTCATGTCAGAATGAGCTGGATGATGAGGACTCTGCTCGTGGTAGCTGTGGTCATGCTTGGATTTACACTTGGCACCTTTACTCTGGTGTGAGACTGGTGTTGGGCTAAAATAACATCATTTTTCCAATAATTTGGGGGACACTGGCAGGGATGCTGTGAATCGGGAAGAAATCAGCTCAGGTGGGCCATGGGTGAAACCTGTGACTCTCCTGTAGTCTGTGCTCTGTATCACTCAGGTATAAAATGTTCATCCAGGGATGAACCCTCTGCACAAGGAGCATGGGAGAGGCTGGGGAAGGGACGCAGCAGGGAACAGCAGCGTGCTGGGATGCACAGGTTCCTGGGAACAGCAGTTCTCAGTCAGCTGTGTGTGTCTGGGTTGGTACAACCTGCCTGGACGTGAGGAAACAAGGAGGCAGCAGGAGGAGGGGGTCAGGATGTGATCCCTGCTCAGGGATGTCGGAATGGCTGTCGTGTTGTTTTATCGCTGCCGAGGAAAGAGAAAATGGAGCAGGGAATGCAAAATGACAGAGAGTGAGGAGATGTGATATTTGCCTGATGTATTTTGCTGGTAATTAGTGTAATGCCAATTAGACAGAAGTAATATTTTTTTTCCCCTTCCTCAGCTGTATAATTTATTGCTGGAATATATGCCAGCTCAAACTGAGATATTAAACTCAGAGTGATGTGGAGATCTCTGCTCCTTGAGGATCTCTAGATGAAATTACCCAGACAACAGGGATCTTGACAAAAGTAAGGCTGACTCTATCCAGAAAGAAAACGAATCAAAGCCAAAGGAATTTTTGTATTCCACGTCTGGCGTCTTGCTGCTTATTAGCCACACAGGAAGGGGCCCCCACAGAGATGCAGCAACATCAGTGAGAAAAGGCAAATATCTCGCCTTTCCTGCAAACAATGCCACTTGCTGGCTATTGTTCCCCTATCAGCTTCCCTGAGGAGCAGATCCCGGGCCCTTCCCGTGCTCGGGCTGCAGGTAAACCCTGCCGCCCCCGCGCATTCCATTTGTCATTCCCCGAGCCCTGTTTGCTCCCACACCGGGACAGCAGCGCCGGGGTTGTTTCGCCTCCGGCTCCCCCGGGACGTGGAGCTCTTTAATGATGATGTACGGCTTCCTTCAAAGGGTCAATTGCTGGCCTGGACCTCTCCAATCGTGCATCCCTCGGAGCTCTGTACCTGGGCACAGACGCTGCTTTGCTCCGTGCCTGCCGCACACGGATTTTCCCTCGCATGAGGAGCAGACCTGCTCTTGCTGTCTCCTCCCTTTGGAAAAATAACTGCAAAAAACGATGCCCGTCGACCGATTCTGGAAATTTTCCTCCGTCTCTGTTGGACTGTGAAACCCAAATCTTCCTGTGCTCATCCTGCTGCTCCCTGGTGCTGTGCTCCGGGCACATCTCCCTCTGACACGGGGGGGATGATGGATCCCGCTTGTCCCGCCTGGGTTTCAGGATTTTGTAATCCTCACTGGCTCTTTAAAGCGTGTTTTATTCATGGCAGCCTTTAGGACTGCCTCTGGCAGGCCTCCCTCGAGTGGTGCAAACTTTATTGCATCTCTCCTCCAGCAGCCTGTAAACTGCAGCACCCAGGGGTAGCTGGAGGTTGATATTCCCTATCGGAAGCGATTTTCGGTCTTTTCCCTGCTTTCCCACAGGGGCTTCTTGCTGCCATCCTAAAAACAAACACAGGGCACAGCAAAATTCATCAGGATCGGGGTTTTTTTTCCCAAATGAGCCATCACCAGGCTGCCCTGTTCCTAAACATCCCCATATCCTGTGTTTGCTCCTTCAGCTGGATGCTTTGGCACAATCCCTCCTGTTTTTCCAGGAGAAGGGGATTTCTCCCCCGTCCTGGCCATCAGATAAGGGGATTTCTCCCCAATCCTGGACATCAGAGAAGGGGACTTCTCCCCAGTCCTGGCCATCTGAGAAGGGGATTTCTCCACAATCCTGGACATCAGAGAAGGGGATTTCTCCCCAGTCCTGGCCATCTGAGAAGGGGATTTCTCCCCAATCCTGGACATCAGAGAAGGGGACTTCTCCCCAGTCCTGGCCATCTGAGAAGGGGATTTCTCCACAATCCTGGACATCAGAGAAGGGGATTTCTCCCCAGTTCTGGCCATTAGGGCAGCAGATCCTTTCAGTGCTTGGTGTGGAATCCCAGCAGGAGGACAAATGCTGCAATTCAAGCCCCAGGGTTGATTCCTTGGGGTGAATTTTGCCTGCACCACAGGAGGACGTGACCGGCGCTGCTCCTGCCACGTGCCAGGCACAAACCCTCTCCCCGTGGCGCTCCCACTGCAGATTTTCAGCCTCGCAGGCTGTGGGCGTTGGAGGCGTCAATAAGGAGCGTTTTCAGCTGCTTTGTGGCACGGCTGCACTGCAGAGAAAGGGGCTGGGCAGCCCAGGGGTTGGGGCTCTGGATCTCAGAGCAATCGGCAGAGAAACGGCCCCGTTTGATGTGGGATCATTCCCGCAGGGTTCCCTGGCTGTATCCCTGCTCCCAGGCTCCCAGGAGTGCTGTGTGGTGGATTTCAGGTGGGTTTGGTTCCCCAGGGCTGGGTTTGGGATGCAGGGCTGTGTGTGCCCCCAGCAGGGACAGCACAGCCCAAGAGCCTCGCCCTGCACTGAGTGCCCGTCCCCTGATCCTTGTCACAGGCACCACAAATTCCAGCAGGGATCTGCCTCTTCCCCCGCTCAGGACAGGCTGTAAGGGAGCTGCAGTGATGTGAGGGTGCTCCCTTTCCTCGGAAGCAGCCCAGGAAAGATCCGTGGCAAGGAAACAAAGCGTCCACCTGCAAATCCACACTGTCATTTCCTCTGCCGGCTTCCTTGGGGTTTGGCTTGACTCTCTTCCAAGGGCTCTTCCTTCTCCCTGCTCCGCTTGCCTCCGAGTGGTCTCGGTTCCCTTTGTTTGCAGATCCCCTCCTTGAGAGGAGCCCTTTTCATAAACTTGTGGGTTTTTTGTCACTTAAACACCTCCCTGACTTCAAAGGCCGGGAACAGCACTTGGCTCTGTGGCTCCCGGCCCCCCTGCGCCCACCATTTCCCCCCATCCATTGTCCTGCCAGGGAAGGATTATTAAATTGTTGATGGAGCTGAACAATGGTTTTGTTCAAAGGCAGACATGCGAACGCCACTTCTTTTCTCCTTGACACAAGAGCTTTAATACCCGGGAACAATGAGAGGCAGCCACCAAGGAGCAAACACTGGAGAGGACTCACAAAGCCAGGCTGGGATTCCCAAATCCCTGTGTGCATGAACTGGTGCTCCTTGGAGTGCTCCCTGTGGCTGTAGGTGAGGTGAGAGACCTGGCCGTGCTGAAAATTAATTAAAAATAATCCAATTATTGCCTGTTAATTCTGGCTTGTGTGATTAGGACACGAGCAGGGGGTGGGAGAGGACCACCCTTTGCACAGAATCATGGAGCTAAGGTTGGAAAAAATCTCTGAGATCATCAAGTCTAACTGTTTCCCCAGCAGTGCCAAGGCCACCACTAACCCCTGTCCCCAGGTGCCACATCCACATGTGACACAGTGTTCACAGGGGTCTGAGGATGAGGGAAGAGATGAGGATCTGACTCCATGTATCAGAAGGCTAATTGATTATTTTTTGATATATATTACATTAAAACTATACTAAAAGAATAGAAGAAAGGATTTCATCAGAAGGCTAGCTAAGAATAGAAAAAGAAAAATAATAACAAAAGCTTGTGTCTCGGACAGAGAGTCCGAGCCAGCTGGGCTGTGATTGGCCATTAATTAAAAACAACTCTATGAGACCAATCACAGATCCACCTGTTGCATTCCACATAATCATTGTTTACATTTTGTTCCTGAAGCCTCTCAGCTTCTCAAGAGAAAAAATCTTAAAGAAAAGATTTTTCAGAAAATATCATAGCTACACACATGGCTTTGAAATCCCTCCAGGGTGACTCCACCACTGCCCTGGACAGCTCTGAGCATCCCTCTGGGATGAAATGTTCCCTGATGTCCAACCTGAACCTCTCCTGCTGCAGCTTGAGGCCACTCATCCTGGGAGCAGCTCCTGATTTCCTCTCCTGTCAGGGAGTTGTGCAGAGCCACAAAGTGTCCCCTGAAGCTCCTTTTCTCCAGCTGAGCCCCTTTCCCAGCCCCTCCCTGGCTCCCATTCCCAGCACAGTCTGGCTCCTGGCGCTCGGGGCGTGCCGGGCACAAAGGAGGAGGCAGCAGGAAAAGGAGGAGGGGGTCAGGATGTGATCCCTGGCTCCAGCCAGGCTGTGCCTCTGGAGCAGCTCTGCAGTGAGGATCCTGCCCTGCACAGCCTCAGCTCTGACATTTTGTGCTGCACAGGCTCCTTTCCGATGGCTTATCGCCTCAGCTGCTTTCCAGCGCCACAGCTTCAATTTTCCATGCTGGGTTTCCCTCAGGTTGATTTCTCTTTCTGTTTTTCATGACTTTTAGCCGAGCTGTTCCAGCTCGTTTTGGAGAACAAGCCGTGCTGCCTCAGCCCTGCTAACAAAGGGATTATGAAAATTTCCTTTCAAGATCCATTAGCTTAACCACACTTTGGGAGGGAGGGCTGGGATTTGGCATGGGAGCTGCCAGCAGCAGCTGGGGGCTGCTTGTCCCAAAATGTGCTCTGAATGTACCTCAGAACACATCCCTGGGGAGCTGTGCCCACACTGCCCTGTGTGGCCTTCAGACAACAGCATTCCCAGGGTTTATCCATCGCGGGAATGGATTCCAACTGACACAGGAGGTTTAGATTGGATATTAGGGAAAAAATCTTTCCCTGTGAAGGTGGTGGCGCCTTGAGCTTGCCCAGAGCAGCTGTGGCTGGCCCTGGATCCCTGGCAGTGTCCAAGGCCAGGCTGGACAGGACTTGGAGGAGCCTGGGACAGTGGGAGGTGTCCCTGCCATGGCAGGGAACAGGATGAGCTTTGAGGTGCCTTCCAACCCAAACTACTCTGTGATTCCACGGTCCTGTGCTCCATGTTCTCTTTCAGACAGCAGCCAGGGTTTGCTGCCATTGCTTTGTGGGCATCCATCCTGTTCCCTGATTCACATCCCTCAGCTGCTCGGTGGTCTCCCTCCCTCCTGGACATTTCCCAGTGCTCTGTGCTCCCCAGGTTTCTTTGGGATGCTGGGTTCAGCATGGCAGGGATTGTCCTTTTCCTCTGGGAGGAAAAGGAACTCCTGCTCCAGGGTGTGGGTAACAGCTCAGAGATGGCCTTTGGTGCTCTAAGGACTTGCAGGGTCCTTGTTGCTGACAGCCTCAGTTTTGGAGAAATCCAGCAAAGTTTGGAAATTTTCAGGTTGGTACCTCAGTGTCAATTGGTGGGTAAAGCAGCGAAAGGAGGGTGGCTCTGCTCTGGGCCTCTGGGGTCAGGGTGCACCTGAGGGAGCCCAGGGGTGCCCAGGGGTGCCCAGGTGGGCAAGGAGGCCGTGGGCAGCTGGCCTGGATCACAACCAGTGTGGCAGCAGGAGCAGGGCAGGGCCTGTCCCCTGTGCTGGCACTGCTGGGGCACCTCGAGGGCTGTGTCCTGTTCTGGGCCCTCATGGGCACAGAGCCCTGGAGGGGCTGGAGCGTGTCCAGGGCAGGGAACGGAGCTGGGAAGGGGCTGGAGCCCCAGGAGAGGCTGAGGGAGCTGGGAAGGGGCTCAGCCTGGAGCAAAGGAGGCTCAGGGGGCCCTTGTGGCTCTGCACAGCTCCTGCCACATGGAAAGGATGATTAAACATGGGCAGGGGCTGCCCAGGGAGGTTTGGAGTGCCCATCCCTGGAGGTGTCCAAGGAAGGGCTGGAGGTGGCACTGAGTGCTCTGGGCTGGGGACAAGGTGGGGATGGGGCACAGCTGGGACTCTTTGGTCCTGGGGGGCTTTTCCAACCTCAGTGATCCTGTGGATTCTGTGGGAGAGCTGCTCTGAGGGATCTGGGAGATGGAACCAGTCTGAAGTGCTTCCCCCAAGGCCTTTCCTTGTCTCATTCCCAGGCTGTGACAGTGCCCAGCTCCCCCTGGAGCAGAGCTGTCCCCACGTCCCCCCACGCCTGGCACAGGGCTGGCACTCAGGGGTCCCTCGCTGCCTCCCCAGTCCCAGCCAGCACAGAGGGACTCCTCCTTTATCTTCTTTCCCTCTGATTGTCCCTCCCTGGGCCTGTTCTCCCTTCTCCTGCTCTTCCTGGTGCGCTGGCAGAGCTGCCTCAAGCTCCAGTGCCCCCGATGATGAGCTGCTGGCAGCCAGGGCAGCAGGCTGCAGCTTTAATTAAATGATAAGGGCAGAGCCCCGGAAGTGGGGAGATAAGTGCAGTGGTGTCTGCCACCACACTTGCCCAGGCTCTTTCTAATTAGCTTTGAGAAGCTCTGGAGAGGCAGATTAACCCTTGCAGGGGCTGGGTGAGTGCTGGGATGCAGCAGGAGGAGGGTGCCCAGGCCAGCCCCAGGGATGCCAGGCTGCAATGCCGTGGTTTGGTGGGATGGGGCTGCACGGGACCCTCTGTGCTCCCCCCAGCCCAGGGCAGAGGGGACAGGTCAGGGAGGATCAGACCTGGCCTCTCACGGGCTCAGGCACTTTCAAAGCTCAAGGATTATGTGCTTTGCTCCTCCTGGAAGAAGCATTTGCTGCTGTGCCATGTCCCTGCTGGGTGGGGGGACTGTCCCCAGCCCCACAGGGCACAATGCTGCCATGGCTCAGGTCTCCAGCCCCTCTGGGACCATGACGAGTGGTTCTCTGAGAGCTGGGGACTTGGGGACACGGGGTAGGAGGACCACTGTGTGTCACCAGCCCCTGATAAAATGGACTGGCAGCTGCCCAGGACCTGCTGCCACCAGGGCCACCCCCTGTCCCTCCCCCAGGTGCAGCTGAGAGTGAAGCACACCAGAGGGCTGGGGAGGGCACCTGGGCTGTGGGCACGGTGTCACCAGGGCAGTGGGTGCTCACAGTGGCACTGGTGACACTGCTCCTGCTGGCCTGGCCCCTGGTGGTCACCCTGGCTGGCAGCACAGGGCACCCAGAGTGTGCCAGGGAGCTCTGGGGTGGGCACTCCTGTGTCCCCAGGGAGTTCTGGCCATTCCTGTGTCTCCAGGGAGCTCTGGGATGGGCATTCCCTGTCCCCAGGGATCTCTGTCATTCCTGTGTCCCCAAGGAGCTCTGGGGTGGCCATTCCTGTGTCCCCAGGGAACTTTGGGTGAGCCATTCCTGTGTCCCCAAGGAGCTCTGTGACAGCCATTCCCTGTGTCCCCAAGGAGCTCTGGGATGACCATTCCCATGTCTCCAGGGAGCTCTGGGGTGGCCATTCCTGTGTCCCCAAGGAACTTCGGGACAGCCATTCCCATGTCTCCAGGGAGCTCTGGGACAGCCATTCCTTGTGTCTCCAGGGAGCTCTGGGATGCCCATTCCTGTGTCGCCTGAGAGCTCTGCCATTCCCATGTCCCCAAGGAGCTCTGGGGTGGCCATTCCCATGTCCCCAGGGATCTCGGGGGACAGCCATTCCTGCGTCCCCAGGGAACTCTGGGAGAGCCATTCCATGTTCCCAGGGATCTCTGCCATTTCCTGTCCCCAAGGAGCTCTGTGACAGCCATTCTCTGTCCCCAGGGAGCTCTGGGATGGCCATTCCATGTCCCCAGGGATCTCTGCCATTCCCTGTCCCCAGGGAGCAGGTGGGGATGGCGAATGCAGGGGGGGATGGCGAATGCAGGTGGGGATGGGGAATGCAGGCAGGAGCAATCAGGAGCGATTTGGCAGCAGGAAGGGCCATCCCAGGCATGCAGGAGCTGGCAGCCCCGGGGGTGGCAGGAGCTGCTGCTCCCTCCCCTGGGATTTGCATCATTAGCCCTGAGCTCCCCATCGCAGCTGCTGGGGCAGGAGCTCCACTGCCCAAATTCCATTCTTTAGGGCCTTTGTGTGCCCCTAAAGGAACCTCAGGTGCTGGTGCTCCCCTGGGGCTGCAGGAGCCAGTGCTGGAAGAGCCTTTGGTTATTCCACGGATTGGTTTGGACTCCCCAAGGTTTCTGGTGGATATTTGTGGAATGTCTCTGGTCTGTGGGACAGCCAGAGGATACTGCTGGGATGTGAATGGATCCAGGGTTTCACTCTGGAGCTGGGTTGGTTGTTTCATGCAGGGTGAGTGAGGAGATTGCCCAGCAATGCTCATTCTGTGCCTTTGCTTTTGGCTGCTGTGAGTTTTAGCTGCAGGGACCTGATTTTTCATAGAGGGCGTGGGCCAGGTACCAAATATTCTGAGAAGCACCAGTGAAATGTGCCCAGATAATTTATTTCTGGAAGGAGGAGAGAAAATTGCTGGTTTTCCTCATTAGGAGAGCAACATCCCCCATCCTCCAGCCCCTTTTTAGAGGAGGAGTTTTCTGTGATCTCTTGACCCTTTCCTTGTACCCTCCCCAGTTTCTGCAGCCTCTGGGGCAGAGTCTCAGTGGCAAATCAGCTCCTTCCCTGTTCAACCTCCCAGGGGCTCTGTCCTCTCCCTGGAAGCCACAAAGGCACCCAGGGGAAATATTTCCCTCCAGAGTGAGACTCTGCTCTGCATCAGGAAGCAGGAGGAGAATTAAGGCTGCCTGGACAATCCTAATTTTGGCATTTCCTAACCTTTGGACCCTGTAATCCTATTTAGGTGCTTCTTAACATAATTATTCAGCAGTTTAATGTAATAATTCTGCTTTTTATAGTCCAGTGAAGGTTGAAGCCCCTCTGTGCCAGGGTAGGAGATCATGGGGGTGGCACCACGGCCACAAAATCTGTTATAGGGGGGTTGAATTTGTTTTGCTGGGTATCACAGGGAAGCTGTGGGGTGATGGGGATTTTGGGAGCCCTCAGTGTGTTCTGAGCCCTGCAGGGACATTCTCAGTGTCTGGGAACATCCATCTGCCTGCCATTGCTGTGGCGATGTGGCCGCTGTGACTGCAGCAGGGAGGCGGCTCCTCCTGCACACATGGGAAACACATCCCCTGGGAATGGGGAATGGAAACACATCCCCTGGGAATGGGGAATGGAAAAACATCCCCTGGGAATGGGGAAAAAGGGAAACACATCCCCTGGGAATGGGGAATGGAAACACATCCCCTGGGAATGGGGAATGGAAACACATCCCCTGGGAATGGGGAATGGAAACACATCCCCTGGGAATGGGGAATGGAAACACATCCCCTGGGAATGGGGAATGGAAACACATCCCCTGGGAATGGGGAATGGAAACACATCCCCTGGGAACAGGGAAAAGGGAAACACATCCCCTGCGAGTGGGAAAAGGGAAGAACACATCCCCTGGGTGTGGGGAAAAGTAAGAACACATGCCCTGGGAGTAAAGGTAAGGAAAAACAGATCCCCTGGGAGCAGGGAAGAGGGAGAACACATCCCCTGGGATCTGGGAAAAGGCAGGACACATCCCCTGGGAGCCAGGCAAAGCTCCCCAGCCCCAGCTGTGTTCCAATGCTGAGCCAGGTGGGTCCATCTCTCCACATCCCGTCCTGGGCCGTGCTGGGCTGCCCTCGGCAGGGGTTGGGAAGGCGTTTGCAGCTCTGCAGTGCCGGGATGCCCTGCGGGGGCTGAGGCTGCTCCGTGTGTGCAGAGCCCGCTCCCTTCGGGCCGAGCCGAGCTGTGTGTGCTGCCCAGCGCGGGCAGAGCAGCGGGGCTGGAGGGGCCGCGGGATGCCGGGCTGCTTCCAGCTCCTGGAGCCCAGAGAAGCCTGTGCGTGCCCGGCAGCACCTGGGCAGCTCCGGGGAAGTGTGGAACAGCGGGTGCTGCTCGTTGTCGCCCCGGGAGCCGGAGGTGTGGCTCGGAGCCGCAGTCACCCCTCGGTGGGCAGTGCCGGGTCGGGCTCCGGGAGCTGGAGCCATCTGGAGCGAGGGTGGGAACTTCGGGAAGCCATCTGGCTGGGTGTTGTAGCGCTAGGATCGGCCCCGCAGCCGTCTGCCTGGGTGATGCGGTGAGAGGAGCGCTCCTGCAGCCGGGGAGGGTGCGGGGGGAGCCCGGGGCTGCGGGAGCTCCTGCCCCTGCTCCCGGCTCCGAGCCCTCCGTGCCCATCCATCCCCGCCCCAGCAGCTCCGCAGGGCACACTGCTGAGCTCTGGGCTCGTCCTCACGGGAGTATGGGCCAGAAATGGGTGAGGAGCTGTGGGAGCGATTCTACATCCAAAAGTGTCCTGGGGATCAGCCAGGGAGGGATTGTCCTGCTCTGGGCTTGGCACTTCGAGTGCCACAACATCAGAGACCCAAAGCTGCTCCAGAGTGCCCAGAGGAGGGGCCGGGGCTGGGGAAGGCTCTGCAGGGGCCACCCGAGGAGGGCTGAGGGCTCTGGGCTGGTTCAGCTGCAGAGAGGAGCCCAGGGCAGAGCTCAGGGAAGGAGGGAACGGCTGCAGGGGAGCTTTGGGATGGACACCAGGGAAAGGTTCTTCCCCAGAGGGTGCTGGCACTGCCCAGGCTGCCCAGGGAATGGGCACGGCCCCGAGGCTGCCAGAGCTCCAGGAGCCTTTGGGCACCAGGGATGCACAGGGGGGACTGCTGGGGGGTCTGGAGCTGGATTGATGATCCTTTTGGGTCCCTTCAGCCCAGAATATTCCATGATTCCCTGCTGGAATAATGCACTGGCTGTGCCCCCCTGAATTGGGGACCGTGAAGGGGCAACTTGCTGTGAGCTTGTGAAGGAGATCCTGGCTCCAGAGCCACCTGCAGCACAGCTCCCCTCTCCCAACAGCCCTGGCAAGGGGAAAACGTGCTGGGAATGAGGCACGGAGCTGCCTAATGCCTGTTCCCTGCAGGAAACTCGGGATGGGATGGGATGGGATGGGATGGGATGGGATGGGATGGGATAGGATAGGATAGGATAGGATAGGATAGGATAGGATAGGATAGGATAGGATAGGATAGGGTGGGATAGGATATCAATGGGATGAGACAGAATAGGATAGGATAGGATAGCAATGGGATAGGATAGGATAGGATTCTATTCATGGGATGGAATAGGACTGGATAGCAATGGGGCTAGCCAGTGTAAGAACATGGCATGTTGGGCTGCACAATCCCACCTGTTCCTAAGGGTGTCTGAGGAGGGAGGGGAGCAGCACCGGTGCCTGGAGGAAGCATCTCGGCAGGGAAGTGGTGTCTGGAGGGAGCAGTGTGTAAAACATGGAACCTGGAGGAGATGGCTCCACTGCAGCAGCGCTGCCTGCAGGGAAGGCAGCAGCGGGGGGGGCAGCACCTGGAGGCAGCAGCAGCACAGAACATGGCACCTGCAGGGGGACCCGTGCCTGGAGGCAGCAGCGCCGTGGGGATGGCATTTCCCAGGAATGGCACTGCAGGGAATGGCACCTGGAGGGAGCAGCACCATGGGAGAGCTGTGCCTTCGGGAGTGCGCCGTGGGGAACACACCTGGGGGGACACACCTGGGGACACACCTGGGGGGACACAGCTGTGAGGAATGGCGCTGTGGGAGAGTGGCACCTGTGGAGAATATTGGCACCGGCAGCTCTGCCATGGGCAGGAGGGAGCAGCATTCCTGGGAATGGTTCCTGGAGGAGCCATGGTGCAGGAGAACAGCACCAGGAATGGTGAAATAGGGAATGGTGCCAACTGCCAGGAGCTGTGGGGCGGGAAGGGAGTCCTTGTCGCACAGGGAGGGGGGACAGTGCTGCTGGGAGGTGATGTCATGGGGGGCCACCACCCTCAGGGACATCCCAGAGGGGTCTGCAGAGTCCTGAGGGCCAGGAATGGGAGAGGAGGCATTCCCAGGTGTCCACAGCACGGTGGCCAGGCTGCCTGTCCTGGGAGCCCTGCCCCGTTCCCTGGCTCAGGACAGACCTCTGGAACCCCTGGCAGCCCAGGTGCAGCGTGGGCCCTGCTCTGTCCCTCTGTCCCCAGGGCCAGCACAGGTCAGGGCTCTGGGGCTCTGCTTTTGGGGCAGCTGGCTGGATGAGTTCTCCCCAGGGAGGGAAGAAGGCTCTTTCTGATCCCAGCTTTGGGAAAGCATATGGTTTTCCTCCCAGCTGCTCTCCCCACAATCCCCTTCCCCATTTCCCCACACCACTGAGCCCTCCAGTCCCTCCTGGCATGCTGTGCTTCCCTCCTCCCCTTTCCTGGGCTTCTCTGCATCCTCTGCCGTGCTCTGCTCTGTCACAGCCCCTCTGCCTCCCCTCCCAGAGCTGCTCCAGCACTTCCCCTCCCTTCCAAGACTTCTCCTGTGCTGTATCATCCATCCCCGCTCTCCCTGCACTGACGCAAGTGGAAGACACAGGAAGACCAAACCAGGCTGGGGATAAAAACCAGGCTGGCATAAAAAACGTGCTCAGGGCTGGCTCAGCCTCTGCTTGGAGCTCCCAGGCTTGCAGAGGGCGAGGGAACCTCTGCCCATCTCCTGCAGGAGATGGAAGCGCTGCTGGCTGAGGCTGCTGCTTTTGTGTTGTTCCCAAAGTGCCCCAGAGCTGTGCTGGGATCCCCCAGTAAGGTTTGGAGGAGCCCTGTGACAGGATGAGCTCCTGCTCTGCGTGGGGAGAGAGGGAGACAGGAGTAATTAGCAGCAGCACCAATTTGTGCCTCTTCCCAGAGGAGCCAACCTGGCATCTCTGAGGGTGTCCTGGTGTAAAACCCCAACGGTGCCCCCCAAGAAACCAAAGGGATCCAACTTTTCCTGCCCTGGGTTCATCCCTGAGGAGGAAAACACCCCGAGGCAGCTGATGAGGGGATGCCAGAGAGAGGCAAAGCTGCAGGAAGGGGGGAGCCAGGAGGATGTGAGGGCTGTGAATGCCCAAGCAACCACTTCCCTGCCTGGGAAGCACAGTCTGGTGGCCTGGAATAACCAGGATGGGCCAAAGCTCAGGAAAACACAGCAGCTGCACAGAGCTTTACTTGGTGTGACCAGGACACTCTGTTACCAGAGAGGGCGTGGCCATCCTCTTCATCCCTGGGAATGTTGTCACATTCCAGGGCCTCAGAGGCACAAAAGTGCGTTTTGGGTGGAGGAGGGATCGGAAATCCCGAGCACCCTTTGTGCATCCCGAGGTGAGGGCCTGCCTCCTCACCACCCCACAAAACTGGGGAAAATCCATGGGCAGAATTCCCACCGAGGAGGGATTTGTGCTTGTCTGGTGGCACACTGGAGTCCCTGAGCCACCAGCATGTGCTGGGAATTAGGCCATGGGGTCGTGTTTTCCCTCAGTCCCAGCTATTCAGGAGTTGCACCCTGCCCTGTTCCGGGCTCATGGCACAGAATCCGCTCTGCCAGCGAGCGGACAACGCTGGAAAAAGGCTCCAGTGCCAGGAGCAGACAATGGGTAGAGCAGAATAAAAGACCCTGAACACAGCGTTCCTGCTTGATCCTGCCATTCCCAAGCTGCTGCTGGCACCAGGAAATCTCCGTAGCTTTGTTCCCTGCAGAGGTGGATTTTATTTCAGTCCTGCCAGTCCCCTCTGCGGGCTCGGCAAAGCTCCCTCTGCCCCAGGAAGAGAGGATGGCTCCCATCCACTCCCCTGGGAGCACAGACCACCAGGGCCTTTCTGAGAGAGGAAAAGACATCCAGGAGGAAAGCTGGTGAGGAAAGGATGGGGATAATTCCACGTGGACACGAGGGAAAGACCACAGAACAAAACCTCAAAGTGCCCAAGCCATTGCGTGGCCACTGGAGCATCCTGTGCTCCTGAGAGGAAAACCTGATGGATCCTCCTGGGTTCAGATTGCGTTCTCTGCTTGCCCAGAGTAGGGATGGAAATGGAGCCCTTGTGCCTCTGGTTGTGTATCTCATGTGGGAGAGAGAATTGAGGCAATTCCCCAGGAAACAGGGCTCTGGTGCATGGCCAGCCCCAAGGACGTGCCCCGCCAAGCTGTGCTCCCGTGCTGCCCGTGCCCCTGCCGTGTCCCCTGGGCTGCTTTTGTGCTGCTGCTTCTCGTCCCCGCCGTGTGAGCATGGCTGTCCCCGCGCCGCGAGCAGGGCCAGCATCCTGCGGGATGGATCCCAGTGTGGATCCGTGTGGGTGTCTGTGTGTGTGTGTGCGCCTCCATGTCGGTGTATCCATGTGTGTGTGTGTCTGTGTGTGTATCCCTGTGTGTATCCATGTGTGTATCCCTGTGTGTAGATCCATGTGTGTATCCATGTGTATCCCTGTGTGTAGATCCATGTGTGTATCCATGTGTATCCCTGTGTGTAGATCCATGTGTGTATCCATGTGTATCCCTGTGTGTAGATCCATGTGTGTATCCATGTGTATCCCTGTGTGTAGATCCATGTGTGTATCCATGTGTATCCCTGTGTGTAGATCCATGTGTGTATCCATGTGTATCCCTGTGTGTAGATCCATGTGTGTATCCATGTGTATCCCTGTGTGTAGATCCATGTGTGTATCCATGTGTATCCCTGTGTGTAGATCCATGTGTGTATCCATGTGTATCCCTGTGTGTAGATCCATGTGTGTATCCATGTGTATCCCTGTGTGTAGATCCATGTGTGTATCCATGTGTATCCCTGTGTGTAGATCCATGTGTGTATCCATGTGTATCCCTGTGTGTAGATCCATGTGTGTATCCATGTGTATCCCTGTGTGTAGATCCATGTGTGTATCCATGTGTATCCCTGTGTGTAGATCCATGTGTGTATCCATGTGTATCCCTGTGTGTAGATCCATGTGTGTATCCATGTGGGTAGATCCATGTGTGTGTATCCATGTGTGTAGATTCGTGTGTGTGTGCGCAGCCCCAACCCCTCCATGTGCCCAAGTTTCTGGTGTCACCACCCAGGTGGCTCCCAGAGTCCCCATGTGAGTCCCGCCGGGGCCGCCGGGCTCCAGGGAAGATCAGGATGAAGCTGGAGCAAGGAGTGAGGGAGGAGCAGCGGTGGCTGAGCGGCCTCCAGGAGGCTGGAGCAGGGCCAGGAGAGGCCGAGGAGGGGACCAGGGGGACAGGGGTGGCAGAGGCTGAAGGGGGTGTGGAGGCCGGGGCTGTGCACTGATGTGACGCTGTCGTCCTTTTTCTGCCCCTCATCAGAGTCCCCTGAGCGGAGCAGGCTGTGAAGGGGGGCTGCCATCAGGTATGTCCGTGTGCCTCCTGCCAGGATATCCCAGCTGCCAGGGGGAGCTCCCGTGGGTGCCAGGGATGCACTGTGGGCACAGGCCCCAGCCCCCAGCTGGGGGTTTGGGGAGTGTCACCGGGGGCTGGTTTAGGGCAAGCTGTGCTCACACAATGGTTGGCTGCTGACTTTGCCCCCTCATCCATGCCAGTGTCAAGCATTCCCAGCATTGTCTGGAGCCTTCTCCTGCGTCCTGTGTGTGAAAGCTGTGCCAGGGTGACTCGGGTGTGTGGCAGTCCCAAACTGGTGGCAGGAGGGAGCGCTGGCCAGGGCAGAATCCCCACCATGGTGCTCTGGTTTGCTTCTTTCCCAGGCTCAGCGAGTGCCTGTGGGTCTGCCCTGCTTTTGGGATGAGGGAATTGTGTGGACCAGTGTGTGTCCCGTGGGAAGGGGGTGTCCCACATGTCTCAGGTCCCCAGAGCTCCCCATCTCCCTCCATCAGTCTGTCAATGCAGAGAGCTCCACTGTGGTGGAGACATGGAGAGGATTTTTGGGAACCACAGGGACATCTGGAAGTCTGAGCAGCCTCGAGGTCATGAGCAGCCCCTGCTTCCACCCCAATATCACCACCAGGCTGGATCTGCTTGTGGCAGCAGGCAGTGATGTGTCCGGGGCACTCTGTGGTGTCCCAAATTGGGGCAGAAATCAAGGAATGGCTTGTGACTGGGATGGCTCTGGGAGGGACACTCAGCTCTGCATGGAAGTGCCAAATTCCAGCCTCAGAAGCCTCGTGCTGCCTGTGCCAAGGACACCTGGCCAAGGCTCAGGGACACCTGGGGCAGGGGGTGGCTGGTGTGTGAGGACACCAGATTGTGAACTGGTCTAACTGGTGCTCAGTGTCCTGGCTGTGCCAGGAGCAGAGAGCTGTGGTGCCCTGGGGTGCTGGCTCCCTCAGGGGCAGGGGTTTGGTGCACAGGGCACCCCTGGCATCTCCACAGGGCACCCCATGGCATCTCCAGCCTCTCTCAGGGTGGGCATGGCTTTGCCTCTGTGTGCTTGGGGATTGCAGGCTCCACAGGAGACCAGGATTTCTGGCTGGAGGGTGCCAGGGGAGGCTGGAATGTGGTCTGGAATGCCTGGTGGAAGTAGGGCAGGGATGCCCAAGGATGCTGCCCAGGACACACGGCTGTGCCTCAGGGCTGAGTCCAGGGCAGTTCTGTCTCTGCACAGTGATCCATGGGATGCCATTGGTGGTGTCCAATGGGAATTCCTGGAGCTTAGCAGGTTCCAGGTGGTGCCTCAACTTCTGGGATCACAGGTCTGGTGTGGTAGCATGTCCTGCCATACAAATCCAAGCTGTGGAGCCTCCCTGTGCAATCCTGGTCTCCTGAGGGGCTCGGGGAGCTCTGCCCTGTGCTCTGCCTCCTGTTTCTCTGTGGCTTTGGGTTTCCCTCCCTGCTCTGCTTTGCTCCCGTTTTTTTGTCTGTGGGTCTGGCTGCTGGAGTGTCCGTGGGTCCAGCTCCTGGGTGTCTGTGGGTCCAGCTCCTGGGGTGTCCGTGGGTCCAGCTCCTGGGTGTCTGTGGGTCCAGCTCCTGGGGTGTCCGTGGGTCTGGCTCTCAGGGTATCCATGGGTTCAGCTCCTGGGGTGTCTGTGGGTCAGGCTCACAGGGTGTCCATGAGTCCGGCTGTCCCTCCCAGAATGGGTAGGATGGAGATGTCCAGTCCTTGCTGCCCATCTCTGCATCCTGAGGCAGGGTTCCTGAAGTGGGGTTCCCAAGGCAGGGTTCCTGAGGAAGGGTTCCCAAGGCAAGATTCCCAAGGCAGGGTTCCCAAGGTGGAGTTCCTAAGGCAGGGTTCCCAGGGTGGGGTTCCCAAAGCGGGGTTCCTGAGGAAGGGTTCCCAGGGTGGGGTTGCTGAGGCGGGGTTCCCAAAGCGGGGTTTCTGAGAAGGGCTCCCAAGGAAGGGTTCCTGAGGAAGGGTTCCCAAGGCAGGGTTCCCGAGGGAGGTTCCCAGAGCTAACACCGCTGTCCCTTGAGGGTTCCCAGGGTGGGGTTGCTGAGGCGGGGTTCCCAAAGCGGGGTTTCTGAGAAGGGCTCCCAAGGAAGGGTTCCTGAGGAAGGGTTCCCAAGGCAGGGTTCCCGAGGGAGGTTCCCAGAGCTAACACCGCTGTCCCTTGTTCCCTGCAGATCTCCGGCCTCTGCCCGATGTAGCCATGACTGGGACCTGCACCCGGGAGTGCACAGAGTTCGGCCACTCTGACACCTGCTGGATGCCTGGCCAGTCCTCCCCCAGCCGCAGGCCCAAGAACGCCCTCAAACTCTCCACTTTTGTGCCTTACCAAGACAGAGGGAGTCAAGAGCAAGTCGGGAACGGCAGCCCCAGA
>NW_005054532.1:537918-539017 GCF_000277835.1 Geospiza fortis | reverse complement strand
AATGGCCAACCTCCGCCTGCTCCCCACGTACAGTGCCTTCTCCAATAGTAGCCATGAGCCCTGCAAGGACTCTCCCATGGAGGAAATTCCTCTCACCCAGACCTCGGACTTCCAGCCAGCCACCACCCCCTCGGCCCAGACCACCAAGAGGGAGATCTACCTGTGAGGCTGGGCGCGAGGGGCAGGGAGCTGAGGCCAGAGGAACATTTTCCACTTCGATGCTTTATGCTTCTCCAGGCAGGGGGCTCTGCGGGGAGCAGGGCAGGGCGAGGCAGGGATGAGAGCAGCGCCTTTTTAACCCCCTGTTGCCCGGGGCTGGGGGTGAGTGGGGAGGGTGAAAAGCATCCCGACCCCAATTGCCGAGCATCCCGAACTGCTGCCGGGGAGGGCTGGGCAGGCTCCTGGTGCGGAGGGCACGGAGAAGGGAGAGAAGGGCTTACGTACCAAAGGTCCACGCAGAGCTGGTGGAGTTCCTGGGGCATAGGACGAGGAGTGTCCCCGAGCACGGGGAGCCAGCTGCCTGTCTCTTTGCTGTAGACTCCTGTAAATACGAATCTTATAGGAATGACATTCAAGTCCTGCCTGATCGCAACTTTTTATTGTCCTTGAAACAAACAAAAAGACATTTAAAGAGAAAACAAAACAAAACAAAATGAGAAAAAAAAAGCAGACAAAAAAAAAAAGGAAAAACAAAACAAAAAAAAAAAAAAGAGAGAAAAAAAATAACAAACCACAGGGAGCAAGTTCCAGCTTTGAATGGTTTCCTGCGTGGAAGAGCCCCTGGGAGCGCAGCGTCCAGCCCGCACTCGTGTTCTATATTGTAAATAGAGATGTGATCAGTCCCTGAAACAGCAGCTGGGGAGCTGGAGGAGAGGGGCAGCATCCTGGCGGACTGTAGGGACTTTGCTGTTTTTCAGCCTGGATCTCTTTCTGAACGTTGTCACTGTGCCCACAAGCTGCAGGGTCCCTAGGGACTGCCCGGTGCCATAGGTGGGGGCTGCTTTGGGGGTGTGGGGGGGGTCCCCGGTGGTGGCCCTGCGCCTGGCGGGTGGAGGAGGGGTGGGGAAGCCCCCAGACACGGGACCGGCTGGGGCCGCGG
>NW_005054532.1:537796-537904 GCF_000277835.1 Geospiza fortis | reverse complement strand
AGAAGCCCTCAGTCCACCTCGGCTGGCAGGGAGGTTGCCAGCGGCTCCGGCTCTCAGCCCATCACCTCGGGCCTCCTCCGGGGCAGGGGATGCCCACGAGGCCAGGCT
>NW_005054532.1:528813-536358 GCF_000277835.1 Geospiza fortis | reverse complement strand
CAGAGTTGGGTGTCTGGGGGCGCAGAGGGCTTGGGGGTCTCAGGGCATGGGTTGGGTGTGAGGGGGGCAATGGGACCGGGGCCTCAGTGGGGTGCCAGGGATGCAGGGGATGGGTGCCTGGGGAGGAGAGGGTGCCGGCCATCAGTCCTGGGACAGGGGTGTGAGGGGATTCATCCCGGGGGGAAGCTGCCAGTGTGGCTGGGGATCAGTCCTGGGGGAGGGCGAGGAAGAGGTGCTGTGGGAAGAAGCTCATTTGCACAATTATAAGCCAGAAGGATAAAGCCTCTGTGCGCGTGGGGGGAGGACAGCTCCCCACGGGCTCCAGTCCAGACAAGCACAGGGAGGAGGAGGAGGAGGGTTCACTGTATCTCACACTGCACTAGGACAAGCCAGGGGGAAAACCAAAGGTGGGAGCCAGGGAGCAGGCGGGCTGCGTGGGAAGGATCTAAGCGACCCCTTTGTAGCTCTTCAGTGTTGGTTCTATTTATACGAGATTTCATTTCCTTGCTTGTGATGCCTTGTTTTTTGTACAGTTTTATGTACATGCAGGTGTAGCTTTTCTAAAGGAGAAATCCTATGGCAGAGTAAAGTCCCCCCACTATTTTTCAGATGGTGCCCTATGTCTAAGGCGACGCCTCTTGCTAAGGTTGTACTGCTCAATGTGTGATGCATTTCCCTGTGCGGGGAAGCCTTTGGGCCTTGGGCTTGGTTTTCCCCGGGCGCTGTGAGCACAATTGATTCCCTTGTAACCCTTTCTGTTCGGAGCCGTGAGCATGACACCGTCGTGATGCCCCTTTCTTTCCGTTCTCCCCTGTTCCGTTTTGCTGAGCTGTCAAGATGACCAATTCCATTGTAATTAGCCCTTCCTAAAGCTTTACAATAAAAGTGTGAAAACCCGGCTGCTTCTGGGCCTGGCTGCTCCTTCCCACGCCTCCCCCTGAGCACCCTCGGGGGAAGAAAAAGCTGGGGAGGCTTTGGGATCTGCCTGCCTCCCTGCCCTGCTCTTTGCTCCCTGTTTGCCAGCTCGAGGATTGTTCCTTGTCCTTGTTCCTGCACAAGGACGAGGGGGATAAGCCCCCAAAGCACTGTCCCACAGACCAGGCTCCTTCAAGGCCAGGTTGGACAGGGTTTGGATCATCCTGCTCCAGTGGAAGGTGTTCCTGCCCATGGCAGGGGGTTGGAGCTGGAGGAGCTTTCAGGCCCCTTCCAACCCAAGCCATTCCATGATTCTGTGATTGATTCTGTGATTAAACCCAAATATTTCAATGAAAAAACACCTCCAGCCCCAAGGCTGCCTGCACTGGTCACCAGTCAAGGTGGGAATCAGGGAAAATCCCATCAAAGCTCTCCGGACCCCCTCCCATCTCCACCACAGACTTGCTCCATTTCCCACCATTTCACCATCTCCTTTCCCAGGCGTGGCTGGGGGTTTTTGGGTATTTCACACCCTTTGGAAACATCTGGGCCACTCCAAACCAGGCACACACAAATGTGTTCCCACCCCAGCTCCTCCAGGCCTGGCTGTGGGGTTTCCCTGCCTGCCTTTGCACAGGATCCCGATGATCCTGGGAGGTTTCCTGGCTCGGGGTAGGGCTGCTCCCCTCTCTGGTGGGTTCCATGCAGCTGTGGCACATCTGGGCTGTGCTGGGCTCACACACAGCCTTGCACCTCTGCCTGCTCAGCTCTGGGCTCACTGTGACTGGACCACCAGGCAAAGGCTCCATCCCAGCCTGGAAGGCTCCAGGAAGGAGGAGTTCCCTTGTGGAGATGAAGCTCAGCCTCCCCTCTCCTTGCAGGGACTCCTTGTGAGCCATCCCCTCCCCAGGGCTCTCAGGGCTGTCAGAGAGGATCCAATGCCCCCATTCCTGAGGGGTTCCCCTTGTGCTGGGGCTTGGGGGGCTCTCAGCTGCCCCTCAGGGCAGGCCCAGGCCAGCTGGGAGCAGGCATGTGTCCCCAGGGACCCTGGGCAGCCCCGTGCCCTTTGCTGCTGTCCCAAGGAAAGAGGTCTGGATGCTGAGGGTGGCGCCAGGCTGGCACAGAGGGCAGAGCTGCCCCTAGGACAGGTGACCAAAGGGTGTTTCCCTAAGCAGAGACAGTCCCAGGCTCTCCCGGTCCCTCCTGAACATTCCATGCCCTCACACTCCCTCCTCCTCAGCCATCCCAGGATATGCAGACCCCTCCCTGATGCCATCTGTGCCTCCTTCCCCTCTCTGCCAGCCCTGTCCCACCCATCCCACCCACTCCCTGCCCTCCTCGTTCCCTCCTGGCCTCTCCTCCCCGTTCCTGTGCTCTCCCCTCACCCCACACCGGCACTCGAGCCTTCCCCTCCTCCGGCAGAGCCCCGAGCTCGCATCCAGCCGGGCTGGAGCCCTCTGGTTTCCATGGCAGCGCACATCAGTTACCGCTGGCTGCGAGGGGCTGCGGTGCTGCGGAGGCTGCCGGCACGGCCCGGGGCTCGGGCACAGCGACCCCAGCAGCGCCCTCAGGGTGGATTTGATGCCCGCAGAGCTCTCCAGGGGGATGGGAAACAGGAATGGGCACAGCGATCCCAGCAACAGCCTCTGGATGGGATTGGTGCCCAGGGAGCTCTTCAGGGGTTGGGCACAGGAATGGGCACAGCAACCCCAGCAACACCCTCAGGGTGGATTTGGTGCTTATGGAGCTCTGCAGGAGTTGGGAACAGGAATGGGCACAGGGATCCCAGCAGCAGCACCCTCAGGATGGGATTCAGTGCCCCCAGAGTCCTGAAGGGGGTGAGAACAGGAATGGGCACAGGGACCCCAGCAGCAGCGGGATGGGAATCTTCCTGGATGGGAATTGGTGCCCATGGAACTCTTCAGGGGTTGGGAATAGGAATGGGCACAGGGACCCCAGCAGCAGCACCCTCAGTGCCCATGGAGCTCTGCAGGGGTTGGGAACAGGAATGGGCACAGGGACCCCAGCAGCAGCACCCTTACGATGCATTTGGTGCCCAGGGAGTCCTGCAGGAGGATGTAAAACAGGAATGGGCACAGGAATCCCATCAGCAGCACCTTCACCATGAGAATTGGTGCCCAGGGAGCCTGCAGGGGGTGGGCACAGGAATGGGCACAGGGATCTTGCTCCCCAGGACTGTCCCAGCTGCCTGGGCTCCATGGCTGGGGCGATGTGGCCTCGCTGTCCCTGCCCAGTCCCTGGGGATTCATTCCTGGTGAAGGTGGAGGAGGTGGGAGCTCCTGGCCACTCCTGAGGGGTGGGGGGTGGCTGCTGGGGACAGTGTGTGACAGGGCTGGGCTGGCTCAGCCAAAGCTCTGCTGTGACCTGGCTTTCCCAGGTACCTCTGGTTTAATTGGGTCCTGGCTTACAGCAGGAGCTGGGAGACTGCCAGGCCAGGGACATCCATTTTGATGGGAAATTTAATTCCTGTGCCTCCCCAGGGCCTGACCTGCAGCCCCAGCTGTCCAGCTGCCTGCACAGGCCTGGCAGGCTCATTTCCAGGCCTTGCATGGTAATGGGGATGCGGTTTGGGATCTCTTGCTGGCTCCAGCAGTGCAGTGGCACCATCTCCTCCTGAGGCTTCTCCCAGCAGGACTTGGCTCAGCCCTAGGCACTGGGAGGTTTAAAGCTGGATTTTCAGTAGCCCCAGGATCACAGAAGCACAGAATGCTTTGGGTTGGAAGGGACCTTGGAGATCACCCAGTGCCACCACCCCTGCCATGGCAGGGACACCTCCCACTGTCTTAGGGTGCCCCAAGCCCTGTCCCGCCCCTTGGGCACTGCCAGGGATCCGGGGCCAGCCACAGCTGCTCTGGGCATCTTATTCCATGTCCCACCTGGTCAGGGGAGGGGAAGGAGCTCTGATCCCAGCTAAATCCACATCCTTGGGTGTTCCTGGTGGCCAGGAGTCCCTCCAGCTGAGCTTTTGCTGTACACAGGAAACTGATTCCTTTTATCTGCTGTCATTGGGAGCCTTCTGCTTCCCTGCTCTGGCACTTCCCTTCCCACCTGGAGAGAAGGGGAAAGGGGCACAGGGCTGTTCATGGCCCCCGTGATGGGCAGGTGCCTGCAGCACATCCCAGCAGCATCTCCTCCCACACAGAGTGACCCCAGCCATGGAATCAGGGAATGGTTGGGGCTGGGTTGGAAGGGAAATGAAAGCTCATCCAGCCCTGCCCCTGCCATGGCAGGGACACCTCCCACTGTCCCAGCCCCAATGTCCAGCCTGGCCTTGGGCACTGCCAGGGATCCAGGGGCAGCCCCAGCTGCTCTGGGCACCCTCAGAGCCTCTCCCCATCCCCTTCTGTGCTTGCCCAGGTTCCTCCCTCCCACAACTGGCATTTCTGGCAGCTGGACACAGGGAGCCAGCTGGGAACCTCAGAACAGCCTGACCTCTCCTCACTGCATCCTTACCAAAAGGTGCTGAGCGGGTTCCTGGGCCCAGCAACTCCAGAGCGAGCCAGCAGAGCCCTGCCCAGAGCTGCCTGAGCAGGGAGGGCCCAGCAGGGAGGATTTTTCCTTGGAGGAGCAAAGGAACAGCTCTTTCTGCTGTGCTGATGGCCACAAATCCCCCCTGGCACGGCAGCAGGGCTCTGGATCACCGCTGAGCCAGCCCAGCGCTCGGGGTAGAGGTTCCAAAAGAACGGAAAAGCTGACACCACTTTTTTTTCTTTCTTTTATCACGAGATGTGTTTAAATCCACGATTTCCAGAGCAGAAACCTCCGGAGCAGGACCATGGAGAGGGCAGGGAGGGCTGGGCACGGAGCCCGCAGTGCCGGTGGAGCCGCTCACTCCTTCCCCGCAGGCTCGGGGGTGCCCGGCCCCCCTGGCAGTGCCCGGCCCCCCTGGCACATCCCTGCCAGGCTCTCCGGTAATAGGATGAGCAGAGACAAGCCCGCCTGGCCCCGGAGCCTGGCCCTGCATATGTTGCGGTGGCCTCTGGGGGAGATTGGATATTGTGCTCCAGGAGAAGCCCCTGTAATCGCCCGCAGGATGATTGGGATTTGCAGCAGCTCAGAGGAGCAGGGGGGCCCAGCCCCAGGCAGTTTGCTCGGTGTCTCTGCTTGTCTGGCACTCTGATGAAGGGGATTAGGAGATTTAGAGGCAGCCCAGCCCCCTCCCCGGGGGGCTCTGGAGCTGGAGCCCAGCACAACGCTTGGCTCCGTTTATTCCCACCGCAGACCGATGGGGACAAGGCTGGGGTGCTCTGCCAGCAGCTGGGCAGGGGCAGGGCTCTGCCAGCGAGGAACTGTCCTCCTCCTGCACAGGGACAGTCTGCATGGCCAGCTGATCATCCCCCACGCTGCTGTCCCTGTCCCCTCACCCCCAGAGCTGTCCCATCATCCCCAGAGCTCTCACCTCACCCTGTCCCTGTCCCCATCCCTCACCCCCAGAGCTCTCACCCCAAACTGTCCCCATCCCTCACCTCCAGAGCTCTCACCCCACCCTGTCCCCATTTTCTCATCCCCAGAGCTCTCACCCCACCCTGTCCCCATTTTCTCATCCCCAGAGCTCTCACCCTACCCTGTTCCTGTCCCTGTCCCCTCATCCCCAGAGCTCTCACCCCAAACTGTCCCCATCCCTCATCCCCAGAGCTCTCACCCACCCTGTTCCTATCCCCAGAGCTCTCACCCACCCTGTCCCCATCCCTGCCCTGCTCCCAGCCCTCCCAATGCCAGCCCCCCCGCCCCTTTACCCCAGTATGAATGCCCAGGCTGGCCTGGCACCATGGTTTAACCCCACCAGGAGGCCCAGCTGCCCAGTCAGGGCTCTCCTGCCCACCCACCCGAGCTGAGGCTGGCCCGGAGCACGGCCCTGCTCTGCTGGGAGGGGCAGGGCCCCATCAGCGCCAGCAGCCCTGATGGGATTAACGGGAACAACAGGAGCCACCAGCTCTGCTCCATGGACAGGGAGCTGTGCCTGTCCCCTCCCTGCTCCCCCCCTGCCTGTCCATCAGCCCAGCAGGTGCCAATCACATCCCAGCTCCCACATTCCTGGGAAAGGCAGCTTTGGAAAATTGGGAATGACCTCCCTGAGCCCTTCTTGACACTCTGACCTCACATATGTCACAGACATCTTTTATGAAAAATCCTTTTCTTAGGATTTTTCCTCCTGAGAAGCTGAGAGGCCTCAGGAACAAAAGGTAAACAATGGTTATCTGCTGCTGTGGAATGCAACAGGTGCATCTGTGATTGGTCTCATGCAGTTGTTTTTAATTAATGGCCAATCACAGTCAGCTGGCTCGGACGGAGAGTCCAGGCCACAAACCTTTGTTATTCATTCCTTTTCTATTCTTAGCTAGCCTTCTGATGAAATCCTTTCTTCTATTCTTTTAGTATAGTTTTAATGTAATATATATCATAAAATAATAAATCAGCCTTCTGAAACATGGAGTCAGATCCTCATCTCTTCCCTCATCCTGAGACCCCTGTGAACACCGTCACACACATGGGCACGGCTGAGGCCACCTGCACTCCTAAATAACCCCACACTGCAGGGTTTGACTCCAGAGAAAGAAGATTCTTTCCCAAAACCTTTAAAAAGGAGGTTTTAAAAGAGGTTGGACCTGCAGCCCCTGCTCAGTTCCCTGTTTGCAGCAGCCTTGTCACAGCTCCAGCACTGCAGGGACACTTGGGCTTTCTGGGAAACACAGGGAGGATCCCACAGGAAAACCATCAGGCCCAGTGATTAATTAGTGCTGTAATAACATCGAGGAATCCCCCATAACCCACTGTGGTGTTACCCTGCAAGCACAGGGCAGAGATTTCCCTTGAAGGGAAGGGAAGGGAAGGGAAGGGAAGGGAAGGGAAGGGAAGGGATCCTGCATGCTGCACCTGCCAGCTGGGTGTGTCTCTAACCCAGCAGGACACACCTGGGGAGGGCAAACCCCCCTAAGCACCTCCCCCTCCCCCTGAGCTGGGCAGGGGGTGTGGGGCAGCCTGGGGACAGTGCCAAGTGGGGGGACAGTGCCATCTGGGTTTCCACACCCACACACACCCCCACCCTCCTCCCTGGGGGCACCAACACGGCTGTGAGTGCAAGGCTGAGCTACCAGAGCTGCTCTGTGCAGGACCAGATGTCCGGGGGGACACAGAGCGTGTCCCCGTGTGTGCCCTGGGCAGGGGTGGGTGTCACACACACACACACACACACACACACACACAGTGTCCCTGTGTGTCCCCAGGGCAGGGGTGGGTGTCACACCCAGCCTGTCCCCTCCTCCCGCTCAGCCCGAGGCGGGTGCGGGTGCTGTGCAGGGCCAGGGGCTGTTATTATTCTTTATTAGTTTTCCTGTCCGTCTGACATATTCTTTATCACTCTGTCTCAATCTTTCACTCATCCTCCTGCTCTCCCTCAATCATCCCCGATTAGTTTTTCTGTCTGCCTCCCGTTCCCGGATTCCTCATCAGGCGCTCCCTCCCCCGCTCCTCCCCGCTCCCCTCCCTCCCCTCTCCTGCACTGGCAGCGAGGAATGCTCAGGAGGTGCGGGGCCATCGTGGCTCTTCTCCAGCGCCATCTCCATCCCTGCCGGGGCTGCCAGGAGCATCCCGGGGCTGCCCGGAGCATCA
>NW_005054532.1:522593-528761 GCF_000277835.1 Geospiza fortis | reverse complement strand
CCCCATGGCTCAGAGCAGCTCAGCAGGAGCCAAGATCCCCTTGGATCCCCTTGGATCTGCTCTGCTCCTGCTTCCTCATCCCTCTGCTCCTCCTGCAGTCCATTCCAGCACTACCCAGTGCCTCATTCCCGTTCCCACTCCCATCCCCATCCCCATCCCCATTCCCTTTTCCATTCCATTCCCCTTCCCATTGCCATTGCCATTCCCCCTCCGGTTCCCATTCCCCATTCCCACTCCCATTCCCCTTACCCTTCCCATTCCACTTCCCCTTCCCATTCCCATCCCCCATTCCCAGCCCCATTTTCATTCCCATTCCCCTTCCCACTCCCATTTCCCACTCCCATTCCCATTCCCATCCCCCATTCCCAGCCCCATTCCCACTCCCATTCCCATTCCCACTCCCATTCCCACTCTCACTCCCATTCCCATTCCCACTCCCACTCCCATTCCCATTCCCATTCCCATTCCCGTTCCCATTCCCATTCCCATGCAGGTCCCTGGAGCACTGGGTGAGGCTGAAGGCTCTCCATATCCCCAGAGGCCGTGCCTGGCAGCCCCAGGGCCATTCCCAGCTTTTCCTGCCTCTCACCCCCAGGTGTGAGCTGCTCCTGTTGGGAGCCCCGCAGGTACCAACCCCCGGGAGGGCTCAGAGCCGGGGATGGGTGCTCAGGAAGGAATTTTGGCTAAAGGCAGAGGATGGATGCAGACCTGGCTGTGTCCCCCAGCAGAGAGGGCACAGATATTTCACCTCATGCTTCCCCTTTTGGGAGCCAGAGGCGAAAATCTGCGGTACTGGAGGGGTCGGGAAGGCGGAGTGGCCTGGCTGTGGCTGCAGCGGGATCCACCGGCCCAGACTGGAGCAGCTCCTCAAGGAGCTGGGCTCTGCAGGGCTCCTGCTCCTGGGGGACACCGTGCTGGCAGCTCTCTGTGTCCCAGCATGGGCAGAATCCCACCTGGAACTGCGGGAGGAACCCTCAGTACCACAGCAGCCCCTCCTTGGGGGCGAGGGGTGTCCTGACCCAGCAGCTGGGACAAGCTCTGATTTCTGCCCCTGGAGCCATCCTCTCCAGCCTGATTTCCCGACATTGCCCTCACTCCCGTTCCCTCATCCCTGAGCTGCCGTCCGTGTCACCCCTAGCCCCAGAAAAGCCCATCCCAAGGGATGGGAGCCCTCCTCAGCAGGACCCCCGTGGCACCGGGGCTGCGGCTCCTGCGCTGCATCCGCCGCCGTGATGGATGTGACAGGCGCGTGGTGAGGTAATGCTGCTCCAGCACTGCCCGCCCGGCCTCTCCCTGCCAGCATCCAGGGAAAAAGGCAAAAAAAAGGAAAAAAAAAGGATAAAAAGGGGGGAAAAAAAGGGAAAAAAGGGGAAAAAGGAAAAAAAAGGGAAAAAAAGGGGGAAAAAAGTGAAAAAAGGGGGAAAAAGGGGGAAAAAGGGAAAAAAGGGAAAAAAGTGGAAAAAAGGGGAAAAGCCCTTTCAGCCATCCCCATGGCCATCCTCGCTCTGCCTCCCCTGCCCCAGGGGTCCCAGAAACCCAAAGTGCCCCCTGCCCTCCCCGGGGTACCCCCCAAGCCCCTGCTGGGGTCTGGCCCCCGGGATGGAATATGCAGAGAGGTTTTCATGGATCTGGCAGGGACAGGGGGAGGCAGAGGGCTCCTCACGCACACAGAGGCTCACGGAATAAATATCTGGCTACAAATTATCTGCTGATCTAATAAAAAAGATATTACCTAGCTCTCCAAACCTGGTTTCAAATTATTCCTCCTGCTCTGCTCAGTAGCCTCCTGGGAGATCACTGGCAGGTTAATTTGCTATTGAACGGGTCCCAACTGGAATTAGGCTCCAGCCTGGCTCTGCTTTCACTTGACACTTAATGCAAGTCGCTGTTATTCACTCCTGCCTCTGAACTTTATGCACTGCACCACGTTTCACAGGTGGGAAAGAGCTGAGCAGGAGGTTTTGCTTTGGATCCAGCACTTGCAAGGCCCGAAAGGTGCTGAGGTAGAAAATAAACTGCCATTTGTGTGCTGTGCCACGAGAGCCTGGCGTGCTCCTAACAGAAGTGGCCTTTATCTGGGGACTGTCATTTTGATTATTTTATATCTGAGCAGTGCCCCAGAGGTGTGCATAGAAAATGAAAACAGATAAAGAGCCTGGATGAGGCACAGCTCTGCCAGAGGCCCCGAGAAACAGCAGGGCTGAGGGCAGGACACTGAGGGGGACACCTCAAAGCCACCAGTGCTGCTCCAGACAGGGAAGGGGACACAGAGCAGCTCCATGGCACTGGAGATGTGCCTGGAATGGGAGTGATGCCTGCAGGGATGGATCCCAACCCCAGCGTTCCCCTGGGATGATGTCCTGGTGACCTCTGTCCCTGTGCTATTGCAATAGCTCCATCCCTGAGCCGGGATTTCTGCATGGAGGGACCACATTCCCTTCTCCTGGGCTCTCCCACCACGGCTCCTGCCTGGGCATCCCAGGAGCAGCTCCCTGCAGGGCTGATGGAACATCCCACGGTGCCAAACCAGGGTCTGGAACAGCACAGACACGGCAGAAATTCCAATCCTAGCATTTCTCAAGCTTTCAGCTCCTCATCTGTCCAACCTTTGCATCTCAATTTCTCAGCTCCTCATCTGTCCAACCTTTGCGGGTTTTACCTGTGCCATCCCACCTTCCTCACCCCGCTGCTCTCCTCGCACAGCCCTTTCCCCACCATGTTCTCTGCTCCATGCCCCCATCCCAGATGGCTCCCACAGAGCTCCTGGACCCTCAGCCATGGGCCAGGAGCTTCCCCTGCTGAGCCAGGCCCAGGCTCAGCCCCATCCCTGCCCCTGAAGAACCAGCATGGGGGGCAGGAGGAGCTGAGTCAGCAGCCCTGGCATTGCCCACCCCCCTGACCCCCCAGCTCCAGTGAGCAATTTCCATCTCCTCTGTTCCACCCTTCAGGCACTCAGAGATCCAGCCCCTGCCTGTGTGATTGACCAGCAGAGCTGCACAGATTGAGTTCCTCTCATCTGCCCCCCAAACCCCTCAGCAGCTCCCTGTGCCCCTCTCCTGTGGCTCCTGGGGCCAGCAGGGCCTCCAGCTGTGCCCAGGGTGGGAATCTGCTGCCAGCAGCACCAGGCAGCCCTGCTGTGCCCAGGCCTGACCCTGCAGGGTGCTGGGTCCCTCAGGATGCTTGGGGACATCTGGGGTGTCCCCTCTGCTTGGGGTGGTCCTCAGTGACCCCCTAAGACCCCTTTTATCCCCGTGCTGGGGTGGGGGTGGAAGGAGCAGCAGGGAGGGCAGAGGAGCCATGGGACACTCTGGAACCATCCCTCTCTCCAGGCTGGTCCTGCAGCATCCCCCCTTGCCTCAGCATCCCAGCCCAGCCCCAGGCACTGCAGGGCTCCTCCTGGGCTCTGCCTGGGGTTCTCTCCTGCAGGGCTTCCCCCTGCCAAACCTGGGCCAAAATCCCTGCTCTGGGCTAAACCCAGCTGTGATTATTGCATTTGTGGGGGAAAATGATGCAAAATGATGTGAAACCTGCTGGGGGTGAGGATGTGGGACTGACCCAGCCAGGCCTCCCTGGTCCTGCAGAGAGCCAGCAGCTCAGAGAGGGGGATCTGTCCTGCTCCTCTGGGTCAGGACTTGGGGCATCCTGGCTGAGGGCACTTGGCTCATTCCCAGCGGAGCCTGAGGGCAGCAGGGGTTGCAGCTCCTCCCCAGGGACAGCCCTGAGCTCTGAGCTCTGCTCTGGGACAGGGACAGCACCCAGGGAGCAGCTGGAGCTGGGCCAGGCTGGATTTTGGGAGAAATTTCTCCCCCCAGAGGGTGCTGGCACTGCCCAGGCTGCCCAGGGAATGGGCACGGCCCCGCAGCTGCCAGAGCTCCAGGAGCCTTTGGACACCAGGGATGCACAGGGAGGATTGCTGGGGGGTCTGGGCAGGGCCAGGGGCTGGATTGATGATCCCTGAGGATCCCTTCCAGGCCAGGATATTCTGTCGTTCAGTGATTCTCCCATTCCTGTGCAATAACACATTTAGTCCACGTGCCATGGAAATCACCATTCCCATTCCAGAACCATCCAGCAGCTGAACCTACAGCTGCTGTTCTATCCCTGTGCCCAGTGAGGGCTTTCCACCATCTCCTCCGATTGTCTGGATCCCCCAGTGTATTCCCACACCAGAAGCCCAGAGTGGCTCCCCTGGAAGCAGCTCCAGAGGGGAAAAGGAAACAAGAGCCTTTTCCCGGTGCCCTGGGCAGTGTGGGGCAGGAATTCCGTGGATGAGCAAAGCCCCTGCAGAGGCTGTGGCTGCTGGGCTGGGGCCCTGCCCCAATCCTTCATTTCCAGCAGCCTCCCTGGCTCTGGGCTCCCCTTTGGGGGTTGGAGATGGATTCTGCAGTTGTGGCTGCTGCTGTCTGTCCCTCCTGCAGCTGCTGCACTTCCCTGCCCAACCCCTCGGGTCATTTCCTGCCCCTCTCTGACTCAAACAGCTCCACTCTGGGGCTCTGCTTTATTCCTGGTCCTACCCCAGACCCTCTGCCTGCCCCCAGCCCTGCTCAGCTGCACCTGCCTTTCCTTAAGGTTCAAATGTGATAATTTGACAAGATTCCCTTTGTTTTCTTATTGTCCACAGAAACTCTTTAGCTTCTCTTCTCTTCCCTTTCTTTTTTTTTTTTCTTGGTTAAAGGCAGATTTTAGAAGGCTCTGCAGTGCTTCAGCCATTTGAGAGTCATCATTAATTTAATCTTCTTCCTAATTTATTAATGGCTTCTACTTTCTTGCCAGTATTTGAGACTCCCCTGATATATTTGCAAAACCCATCTGATTCTTCTTCCCCTCTTTGGCAGCATGAGTTCATCTGCCTTCCCTTCCCCCCGAGGAGGTTGCAGTGAGTCACTGTCCCCCTGTCCCCAGGACATCACGTCCCTGCCATCACAGCTCTGCCGGCTGCTCTGTGCCTGCTCCTCGTTAGGTGATTGCTGGAAGCTGTCCTGTTGTTCAGGGAATGTCTCAGGCTCTCCTCACCCCATCCCAAAAATGCCACCCTGTCCTGGTGACATCTCCCATCAGGGATGGGGGACAGGGAGGGGACACAGTGCAGGGTCTGTGCCCTGCTGGTTTATTAATTCCAGCAAAATTCCAGCCCTGCCTGAGAGGGTAAAGCAGCATCAGACTTGAGAAGAAACGAGCCCAGGGGTGCCCAGGGGTGCCCAGGGGGGCAAGGAGGCCATGGGATCACAACCAGTGTGGCAGCAGGAGCAGGGCAGGGCCTGTCCCCTGTGCTGGCACTGCTGGGGCACCTCGAGGGCTGTGTCCTGTTCTGGGCCCTCATGGGCACAGAGCCCTGGAGGGGCTGGAGCGTGTCCAGGGCAGGGAACGGAGCTGGGAAGGGGCTGGAGCCCCAGGAGAGGCTGAGGGAGCTGGGAAGGGGCTCAGCCTGGAGCAAAGGAGGCTCAGGGGGCCCTTGTGGCTCTGCACAGCTCCTGCCAGGAGGGCACAGCCGGGGGGGTCGGGCTGTGCTCCAGGGAACAGGGACAGGAGCAGAGGGAACGGCCTCAGGCTGGGCCAGGGCAGGCTCAGGGTGGGCATAGCAGGAATTTCCCCATGGAAAGGGGGCTCAGGGACTGGGAGGGGCTGCCCAGGGGGGTTTGGAATGCCCGTCCCTGGAGGTGTCCAAGGAAGGGCTGGAGGTGGCACTGAGTGCTCTGGGCTGGGGACAAGGAGGGGATGGGGCACAGCTGGGACTCTTTAATCCTGGAGGGATTTTCCAACCTCGGTGATCCTGGGATTCTGTGAAATGTCTGCCAATGAGCCGTGCCCTGGCACACAGAGCCCACAGCTGATGGATGGAGGACACAGATCAGCAAACAGCGCCCATGGATGGGAGAGGAGCCCCGAGGCTGAGGCTGACCCACAGCAGCAGAGACATCCCCTGAACCCATCACTGCTGGTGCTCCCTGCAGGCCACGAGGTTCCTGCTGCTGTGAATGCTCCTGACAGGCTCCAGGCCTGGCTGGAAGATAGCTTCCCATCCCTTAGAATGTGGTAATGGCTGATCCTCTGGTGGCCAAGCTTGTAGGAACTGGGGCTGATGGCTCGGAGAAGGGCAGGTGGCACCTTCTGGGACAGCTTGTCATGGAATGATGGAATGATGGAGTCATGGAGTCATGGAGTCATGGA
>NW_005054532.1:517219-522214 GCF_000277835.1 Geospiza fortis | reverse complement strand
AATCATGGCATTATGGAATCATGGAGTCATGGAATTATGAAATCATGGAATGATGGAATAATGGAATGATGGAATTATGGCATCATGGAGTAATGGACTCATGGACTCATGGAATCATGAAATCATGGAATAATAGAATCATGGACTCATGGACTCATGGAGTCATGGCATAATAGACTCATGGCATCATGGCATCATGGAGTCATGGAATGGGATGTTAAAACTCATCTCATTCTGTCCCCTGCCATGGGCAGGGGCACCTTCCACTATCCCAGGTTGCTCCAAGCCCTGTCCAACCTGGCCTTGGACACTTCCACCTTCTCTGGGCTTCTGAGAAAACCAACCTGGATCAGACTGGGAGGTCCCACTGCTGGGGACGGAGCCACCAGTCCCAGTCCCAGTCTGCCCAGTGCCACCTGCACTGCATCCCCCAGCCTGCCCAGCACCAGCAGCACCAGCTGCCCATGATCCCATGGCTGGTTCCTCCCTGGAGCACGTCCCAGCCCTCAGACACCATGGAGAAGGAAAGGAGCAGCAGTTTCCCAGGAAATGCTGAGGATGTGACTTTTTCTCCCTCTTTTTTTCCCCCTTCATTTGCAAATGAAACAGGCCCATCAAAGTCTGAGTGTTTTCTGGAGATGAAGTTCGGGAAGTGTTTCTTTTGGATTAATCCAAATGTTCCGTGTCAACAAAGCCCAAATACGTCACTGCAATTTGGACTGTTTCAAACACAAGTAGAAGGAACACTTAGATTCAATTTTGTTCCTAAATGTCATTTGGAACAGAGAGAGAAATTCCTCAGCCTGCAAATGTTGAAACAGACATTTTGATAGCACAAGGATACTTAATCCTATTAAAATAAAATAAGATGGGAATAGACATATTTTAGTACTTTTTTTTCTTTGATTTGGGCAAAATCACCATAAAAGATAAAATCCTGAATTGTTTGAGAGAGGATGTGTGCTCCAAGGAATGCTCTGTGCTGGAGGCATTCGGGGCTGTGGCAATGACTGGATCATGGAATCCCAGACTGGTTTGGGTTGGAAGGGACTTGAAGGATCAGATCCATGGGCAGGGACACCTCCCACTGTCCCAGGCTGCTCCAGTCCCCATCCAGCCTGGCCTTGGACACTTCCAGGGATGCAGGGGCAGCCAGAGTTGCTCTGGTTATCTTATTCCATGTCTCAGCTAGTCAGGAGAGGGGAAGGAGCTCTGGAGCTCCACTCCCTCATCCTGCAGGATCCAGGTCAGCCCTGGTGTCCTGGGAGCACCCACAGTATCATCCCGTGGTTGACCACATGCTGAGGACCCTCTGGAATAACCCACCCCCCAAAAAATTCCCTTTTTTGGGACAGGCCATGAAATGCTGACCTCTTGAGCAAGAAATGTGCTCGCAGCACCTTGGATCTCAGCAGGGCTGCAGCTCCTCCATTTCCAGCTGGACATCTCTGAGTCTGGCTCCAAAGCTGCCTCCCAAGGATGTTTTGGGACTGATGAACTCCTGGGGCACTTCATTCCTGAGCACAATCAGGTTAGGAGACAAAAATGTCATCAGGAACTGGACCTGTCACAGCAAAATTGTGTTTGCAGATTGCCAGGAATGAGCAGAACAGAGCCTGGCTGGCAGCAGCTGTGGCTCCTTTGTCCTGGGATTTGCTCAAGATCCTGTCAGATCTCTCCCTGCATTCCCAAGCTGGGAATTTCCACATGTGACAGCTCCTCATGACTGCAGTGCCTGTCCCCACACCAAGGTTTGGCCACTTTGTCACCACCATGCCTCATCTTCAACCCTCTGCCCCCCAAAAATTCCCTTCAAAATTCCCCATTTCCACATCTCTTCTTCCAGGCTCCCCAGGTTTTCTATCTGTTGACCAAGACATTGCTTAAAATATCTTTTTTTTTCTCCCTCAAAAATTGCACAGTTTCAGCCAACGTGTTTTGACTGCACTGATGAGGTTTTTCATGGAAATTGCTGGCAGCTGGAAAACGCAGCCCCTGCCTGGGAGGGAGCCAGGGCTGTGTCCCAGCCTGCCCCAGGCCAGGAGCATCCTGCTTCCCTGGTGATGGATCCAGCCAGGAGCCCAAATCCCATGGGAAATCCTGGAATTCCATCCCTGCCCATCAAATCATGGAATTCCACCCCTGGCCATCAAATCCTGGAATTCCATCCTTGCCCATCAAATCCTGGAATTCCATCCCTTCCCACCAAATCATGGAATTCCACCCCTGGCCACCAGTGCACTCTGCTGTGCTGGTGAAGCCGAGGAGACACAATTTCCCTTTCCAGTGCATCGACTGGAAATGGGATGAGCACAGCACCGTGGGGCACTCACAGCATTCCCACAGGAGCAGAGGTGGTTTCCTGCTGCCCCATCCCATCCCTGGAACCGGGCAGGAGTGAGGCTGCAGCCCACAGCAGGGCCAATGATTTTTTTGCAGCTGGAGAAAAGCAGGAATCAGCAGCTCTTGTGATGCCTCAGGTTTCAGCCTGATATATTTTATATCTAATTTTTTTAATATATTTTTCACATTCTGTGCTGCTTTAGTGTGTGGGTCTGGGCTTCATGTGAAGGGATGGTGAGCTCTCTGCACAGAGCAGGGAGACAAAACAATTCCTGCTCCAGCTGGGGACCAAGGACAAATGACCCAAATCTCAGGCCCAAGAGCACAAACAACATGGACTGAGGCGAGAAAAACAAGAATGGGACTGCATGGGCTGGAGCTGGAATTGGACAATGAACTACAATATGCAAATGGGGCAGAACTGATAAAAGTGAGAGACCCCGTGAGCAGTTGTGCATTTTGGGACCATTTTGGTTCATCTTGGGTGCAGCCCTGGCTGGGCTCTTGTGCTGCCCGAGGTGGATCCATTGAGGCCCCCTAATAAATCCCTGCTTTATTCTTTAACTCCTCTAGTCTCTGTTCTAGGCCAGCCTGCACAAGGCACCACAGGGACTGGGATGCCCTGAGAGCAGCAGCCAAGCACGAGCAGTGAGCAGAATGAGCAGAGTGAATCATGGAGGGGAGAGGAGCAGCCCTGGTCTGGGAGAGGGCTGCATTTCCATGGCAGCTGCTGAGGGAAGCAGCAGGAAACACTGCTCAGGACAGACTCAGGGCTCGCTTGACACGCAGAAGCAACATCCCCATGTCCCGGGGTGAGCACAGGGTGGAGTCACACTGGGTGCTGGCAGGTGCCCGAGTCACAGAATCACAGAATTCACAGAATCACCAGGTTGGAAGAGACTTTTAAGATCATCGAGTCCAACCCAGCCCCAACCCCTCAACTCAACCCTGGCACCCAGTGCCACATCCAGGCTTTGTTAAACACACCCAGAGATGGGGACTCCACCACCTCCCTGGGCAGCCATCCCAGAACTTTATCACCCTTTCTGTGAAAAACTTTTCCCTGCTATCCAACCTGTATTTCCCTTGGTGCAGCTTGAGGCTGTGTGCTCTGGTTGTGACAGTGCTGCTGGAGAAAGAGCCCAGCCCCAGCTGAGCACAGGCACCTTTCAGGAGCTGTGCAGAGTGATGAGGGCAGCCCTGAGTGACTCCAAGCCATGCCTCATTCCAGGCAGTCCCTTCCCTGCTCCAGCACAGAGGTCATTCCAGTGCCTCCCAGCCCATGGATCAATATTCAATGCTGTGGAAACACGGTCAGCTCAGCAGGATGGGCTGGAAAGGCTTGGAAGCGCTCATTCCCAGCTTTTCCCTGTTCTCAGGGCACATCCCTCCACTCCAGCTGCAGAGCTGCTGCTCCAGGCACAGCGAGGTCCTGGGAATTCTTTATCCTCAGAACCATTTCCCTGCTGCTTCTCACTGGCTTGGGGTGCACTCTCCAAGTGTTGGAGCTGGGACTGTGTGGGATTGACTCCCCAGCCAGGCTTTGGGGATCTCAGCTCCCATTTCTGGGTGCTGGGATACCAGCAGGAATGTGGAGAAAGGGCTGAAGTGCCAGGAAAGAGCTCTGCACTGCAGCAGCAGTGGGGTAATCCCTCAGGGAATGGCAATGGTGGGTGCTGGGGAAGCTGCAGGAGGGGACAGGGATGTGGTTGGTCCTGGGCATGAGGGATCCATCCTGCAATCCACACCCCTTCCTGAGCTCTCCCTGGGGTAAGCAGGGATGGCCTTGCTGAGCTGGCAGCTGGAAGATCCTAAGGACAGCTTAGGGTGAGGCTAAGCAGGTTCCTGGAGCTCCTTCTCCATCCCGTCAGAATGTTTGGAAAACTGCTCTGTCCCGTGAGCAGGGCCCAGGCAGCCCAGGGTGGGTTTGTCTGAACAAGGCTGAAGCAGTTTGGGATCTCTGGAGCGGCAGTGGGGCTGTTTCCAGATGAAAACACAGAGAGAATGTCCTCCAGGGAAGGAGGGAGGAGGTGAGGGCATTGGGCCTCTCTTCAGGAAATCTCCTGGAGACAGGAGCACCTTCTGCCCAGGGAGGGGCTCCTTCCTCTAACCCACCCCCTCAGGTAACCCCGTGAGCACCCAATGTGTGCCATTCACATTCCCTGAATGTGATCCCTTCCCAGGGCTTTTCTCCTGGGAAGCTAAAAGGAAGCCAGAGGCCTCAGAGAAAAGGAAAACAATTCTTATCTCATTTGCTTCTCCTGTGTTGTGCTCATGTGGAATGTGTTTGGAGATTGTTTACCCACAGGTGATTGTTCCATTGCATTCTGCTGTGAGTTGTTTTCACGCTTTGACCAGTCAGGGCCAAGCTGTGTCAGGGCTCTGGAAAGAGTCACGAGTTTTCATTATTATCTCTTTAGCATTCTGGAAGTATCCTTTCTGTATTCTTTAGTTTAGACTAGAATAGAATAGAATAGAATAGTACAGTAATAAATCAGCCTTCTGATAAGATGGAGTCCTCCTGATCATTCCTTCCTTCGTGGCTGGCCCTGCATTTACAACACACCCAGAGGTCTCTCCTGGCATTTCCCTCTCCCTCCACCCCACACGCAGCTCCTGCCCTGCCCTGGCAGCGGGGCCGTGTCACTGGGG
>NW_005054532.1:506189-516797 GCF_000277835.1 Geospiza fortis | reverse complement strand
CCGGGGTGACACAGGGCCAGCTGGTCACGGGAGGTGTGGAGCACAGCCGAGTGACATGGAGGAGGTGACATATTTTGACGGATGTCCCTTATGCCCAGCTCAGTGCCAAACCTCTGGGAGCGGGCAGGGAAGATAGCAGTGACACAGCATTGTCCCAGTGGCTCCTTCCCCAGTCCCAGAGCCACTGAGGCTGGGAAAGCCCTCCAGGATCATCCCAGCTGTGCCCCATCCCCACCTTGTCCCCAGCCCAGAGCACTCAGAGCCACCTCCAGCCCTTCCTGGGACACCTCCAGGGATGGGGATTCCAAACTCCCCTGGGCAGCCCCTGCCAATCCCTGAGCACCCTTTCCATGGAGGAATTCCTGTTGAATTTGTGCAAACCTGGAGCATGGGGTTCACCTCCCTGTGTGGCCACAGGGCTGGAGATCTTGGGGGTTCCCAGAGCCCTCCCAGAGTCACACAAATGTTCAGTAGGCATGGCTGGAACTTGTCCTCTTCCCTCTGTTATCCCAGGGCTCATGACTTGTCCCTGTTTTCCTTTGTGCCACATCCCCCCTGAGCTCAGAGGATTCTCCTCCAGCCCCTCCCTGGAGCACTCTGGGCTGGCAGAGCAATCCTGGTGGGCAGGGAAGCCAAACCCTTCCGAGGTGGGAAGGGGGAGAGGCTCAGAGGGAGCAGGAGTGGCAGAGCTGGTCCTGGAGTGAGGGATCTCTGTCCCCAGGAGCTCCTGGAGCTCAGCTGACCATCCCTTTCCCCTGTGCTCCAAACTGAGCTCATGGTCCCTTCTCTGAGGGACCAGCAGCTCCTCCTGCTTTTCATTTCCTGGAGCAGCTCCAGAGCTCCTGGATCAGCTCCTGAGCCCCTGACCCCACATTTGGACTCTTGAATTCCCTTCCAGGTCTCGTCCTGCAGCCTTTGAGGTCACCCAAGCTCTTCTGTTTGATATTCCACTGCTGCCATCACCGGCTTCTCCTTTGAACCTCCAGCAGGTTTTACCAGCAGCCTCCTACCCTTTGTGCAAAGATCATTAGTGGGAATATTAAAGAAAATCAGAGCCCAAATGGATCTTTGAGGAACTCCATTAGCAGCCTGCCTGCAGCTCTGAGCTTGCTGGTTTAACTCCATCCATTGCCACCTCCCCTCCGGGCATTTCCCAGGTTCCTTTCTCCATTAATCCCCATCCTCACCAGTTTAATTAATAATTTCTTCTGTGCCTTACATCAAATGCTTGACTGAGGTTCAGGGAGATGAGATCTCCTGGAATTCTTTTGTCTGGGAAAGCAGCTACTTTCCTAAAAAAAGCCAACCTGCCATGGAGCGCCTTTGGTAAATCCATGTGGGATTTAATCCCTTTTTCTATTTATTTCAGTGCTTTTAATTACAGTTTCTTTTAAAGTCTGTCCTAAAGCCTGGCCTCTTGCTCAGGTCAGGTCTCAAGTTGTCTTTTCTCCAGATCCTGTTTTTTCCCTGGTTTTGGTCAGTCAGTTCTTCATCCCAAGGAAGAATTCCTGTGGGCACATGGTGTAGGAGAAGGGAATTTTTGGGAATCCAGCCTGGGCAAGGCTGAGCAGTGTGGAGAAGCCTCTCAGACGTGACCCACCCTGGTGGAATGGGGAGAATCAAAATAAAAGTTGTGCGTTGAGAAAAGAACAGTTTAATAATTGAAAATAAAATGCCATACTAATAGTAAATGGTGATGATAAATAATAATGGTAAAAAATAATGGCGAATAATCATGGTAAATAATAATGGTAAATAGTAATGGTAATAATAATAATAATAATAATAATAATAATAATAATAATAATAATAATAATAATAATATTGGCAAAAACCAAGTGATGCCCAAAACAATCCCTCCCCACTCCCTGACTGATGCCAGCCCCCGTTGTGGGGCCCAGCTCAGCCCTTTCCCAGTGGCTCCCCAGTTCACACAGGGATGTGATGCTCCGGGTGTGGGATTCCCTTTGGCCAGCCCAGGCTCCCCCAGCACGGCTGTGCCTGGCTGAGGACAGGGATGAGAGGAGAGCTCTGGCTCTGTTCCCAATCCAGGCACCTGCAGCACGAGGCCAGAGGCTCTGAGGGTGCAGAGTCACATCCCTGGACACTCCAGGCCAAGCTTCCATGGAGAACGTGTTCCCACCTCTTGGTGATGGATGAGGACACCAAAGTCTGAGCCGCAGCCACAGCCCCAAAAGGCACAAAGGGACTTTATGGGTTGGACACACCCTGTATTCCCCATTCCAGCACTTCCATCCCCTCATGCTCTGTTTTCCAGGGAAGCTGGCACAGCTGGGACAGCTCAGAGCTCCCTCCTGACCTTCAGCCAAGGATCCACGTGGAGTTCCACTGATCCACTCCCACTCTGAGCTTGCTGTGCCGCCCACACCCCACAGGCCATCTCCACTCTTCCCAGAGCCCCTTCCTGAATTTTCTGTGAGGCAGAAACCAAGGAGAAGGCTGTGTTTGTGTTTCTGGGATGGGTTTTATTCCACACCATATGTTTAGCAGCAGATGCTTCCTATGGGAATGTGACCAAAGCAGGGACGCTTTTCCCTGACCCCCTTTCCACAGTGTGCAGACCCAAGGGGAAAAGGGAGAGCAAACATTTGGATCAGGAAGCTGCATTTGCAGCCTCCCAGCCCCTTCCCCCTGCACTCTGTGTTTGCAAAGCTCTGGTGAATAAACAACCATGTCCCCTTGCCAGCTTCCATGGATCCAGGGAAAACTCAGAGCTGATTATAAACAAATGAGGTGGAATTTCTGGTCAGTTCCCAACGCAGCCTGAAGTGCTGAGATCACAAATCTTTGAACTGGGGGATGAAAGGGTCAGAGGAGTTCCTGGAGTTTCCCCAGAGCCTGGACTTTGGACACCAACTCCTTGTATGTGCTCTTCAGCCAGGCAGAGCTCACCACATCTTCCCAAAACCAGCCTGGAAACGCCTTTGAACTGCAGCAGCTCCTGAAGCTGAGAATCACAGGGAGCTCCAAAGCAGAGGCTGCTCATGGGGAGCAGCTCCTGCCCGTTCCAGGAGCACATCTCCACCCATGGATCCTCTGCCATTCTCCTCCTCTCTATCAGGTAAGGACAGGGAATGTGGAAGCACAGAATCCCAGGATCACTGAGGCTGGAAAATCCCTCCCAGAGCATCGAGTCCAAACCGTGCCTGATCCCCACCTTGTCCCCAGCCCAGAGCACTCAGTGCCACCTCCAGCCCTTCCTTGGACACCTCCAGGGATGGGCACTCCAAACCCCCCTGGGCAGCCCCTCCCAGTCCCTGAGCCCCCTTTCCATGGGGAAATTCCTGCTGTGCCCACCCTGAGCCTGCCCCGGCCCAGCCTGAGGCCGTTCCCTCTGCTCCTGTCCCTGTTCCCTGGAGCAGAGGCTGCAACCTCCAAATGCACCAACACATCCCAGTGTGAGTGACTGGAGGAGTGGGACAAGGGTGGAAAATGCAGCTTCCATGTCCAGATCCCAGACAGATCCTTGTCTCTTCTGGAGTTTCTGCAGAACACTTGGGTATCTCTGGAGTTTCCAGCCACGATTTTCCAGGGCTAAACAGAGTGCTCCAGGCTGGAGACCCAGAATTCCTGCCAATCACTCAACGCCCTTCTGGAATTCCAGGATTGACAGTGCTGGGAGGGGTCAGGGAGGGGGAAGGAGAGGTGACTGACACACCTGGCAGGGAATTATCAGGGAGAAGCCCGGGGTATCTGAGGCAAACCACGACATCACACTGCAACACCCTCCACCACCCTGTTCTGAACTTCCTTGCTCATCCTCCCTCTTACACTAGGACAAGTCTATGAATGAATTCAAGGCAGATTAGAATGAGCAGAATAACAGAAATTAGTCCAACCAAGATGGTTGATTTCAGAAAATCACAGCTTCCATGTCACTGTTAGGCTGGATGTGACATGCACACGGGGTCAGGGTCTAAGAAGAAAAAGTTTTTTTATTCTGCATGTTCTCCAGCTTATATACTCTTAACAAAGCATGATCTTAAGTCATTAACTACATCACAATAGCTTATTATATTCATTGGTGCACAGCAATTAGCGTCAATATAATTGGTAAAAGTTTTACAGGAATTTAATAAGGCACCTGTACACATCTGCTTATGCACGTGGTCTAGCTTACAAAAATTTTCATGTATCTTTTTTAATCTGTTTCTATGCTGACAGCTTTGTCTTCTTCCTTGCTATGGATACACTCGAAAATCATCAATTGTTATTTCTTCTTCTTTCTATCAATTGTTATTCTTCTTCAGCTCTGCTTGCAGGCCAGCTGTCAAGCCATATTTCCACCCTATAACTTTCTTTATGTCCTATCTCCATCTAAGCTTCTACTCAGCCTTCACCCTAAGCAGCCCAGGTTTAGCCTTCCACCAAGCTCCCCTGATCCCAGCCCTGTTTAGAGAGCGGGGCCTTTCCTGGGACTGACACCGGGATCAGCACACGTCCCACGCCTGGCTGGCTGCAGGAGCAAATCCCTGCAGGGGAAAAGGGATCCCTGGGTGCTGCCTGTGCCGTGGTGGCAGCAGCTGCAGGGCAGGGCTGCAGCAGGGAACGTGTCCCTGAGGAATGCTGAGTGGGCTGCCCGTGCCAGGAGCATCTCCTGCCTCGGCAAAAGGAGCCCGGCTTTTGTCACTTCCCATTTCTCAGATGGCAAAATCGGGATGTTCAGCTGGAAATGTCCCTCCTGCTCCTGCTGACTCCCTCGTGCTCCCATCGCCGCTTCCCAGCGGAACCAGCTGATCCAGCAGGTCAGAGGGACATTGCCCCATCCCAAAGGGCACCTGGGATGACACCACGGGCAGTGCCAGGGTGGAGCCATGAGACACACACAGGGAGGAAGAGGGAGAGGATGAGGATGAAGCAGGCAGGGGATGAAACAGGCAGGGGATGAAGATGTAGAGGATGATGGAGACACAGGGAATGAAGAGGCAGGGAGTGAAGAGGTGTGCTCTGGATCCCAGGTGTGCCCTGGATCCTAGGCGTGTTCTGGATCCCAGGTGTGCTCTGGATCCCAGGTGTGCTCTGGATCCCAGGTGTGCTCTGGATCCCAGGTGTGCTCTGGATCCCAGGTGTGCTCTGGATCCCAGGTGTGCTCTGGATCCCAGGTGTGCTCTGGATCCCAGGTGTGCTCTGGATCCCAGGTGTGCTCTGGATCCCAGGTGTGCCCTGGATCCTAGGCGTGTTCTGGATCCCAGGTGCGTTCTGGATCCCAGGTGTGTTGTGGATCCCAGATATGCTCTGTATCCCAGGTGTGCTCTGCATCCCAGGTGTGTTCTGGATCCCAGGTGTGCTCTGGATCCCAGGTGTTCTCTGGATCCCAGGTGTGTTTTGGATCCCAGGTGTGCTCTGGATCCCAGGTGTTCTCTGGATCCCAGGTGTTCTCTGGATCCCAGGTGTGTTTTGGATCCCAGGTGTGCTCTGGATCCCAGGTGTTCTCTGGATCCCATCCCACAGCCCAGGGATCCCCGTGCCCTGCTCTGATCCTGCCAGAGGAGCCCTGTGACCCCTTGGCATCCCCCATGGATGGAAGTTAAATCCATGCAGGGCTGAAGTGTGAAGGGTTTGGATACCCTCGTGGGTAGGGCTGGAAAGCAACCAGCTGCCACAGGGATTTAAATATCCAAGGAGGCACCTTGGGGAGTCCAGCAGGGACCATCCCAGGAGCTTTCTGTGCCCCCTCTGGCCCTGCTGGGCTGCACCTGGAGGTTTTATGGGAGGGATCCTGCAGCATGAGATCCCCCAGCCCTCCCTCCAGCACACCCCATCCCTGCCTGGATCCCTGCATCCCTCCAGCTGTCCTGCAGATCCTGCTGGAGGAGCCCACCCAGCACCCTGGGAACTGCTTGGTGCTGCTTTCCTTTTCATTTCCAAAGTGCTGACAGCTCCCCTTTGTCCCTCAATGGGCTTTTTGCTCTGGGCTTTTCTCTCGTTCTCATGAAATGGAATCATTTTGTGCCCAGCCAGGAACTCGGAGCTGCTCTGAGGTGACAAACACAGCAGCAGCAGCAGCAGCAAATATTGTCACTGCAGCTCTTGGCTGCAGCGTGACCCTGCTGCCCACACACATCCCCACTGCTGGAGCGCCTGCAGGGCACACAGCCTGCTCCTGCTCACCTGCCAACCTGCTCCCGCCACCAAAGGTGGGATTTGACGAAATCTGGGGCAGTTCCTCACTGTCCCCAATGTCCCCCTGCAGCACTAGAGGTGCTGTTTTCCCTCAGGCTGTGCCTCAGCCCTGCCCTGTCCCCAGCCCTTGGCATTTCTCACACATCCCCTCCTGTCCCTGCTCAAGCTGTCAGATGTGGCTCCAGGCAGTTCCCTGATTCATCCAGGGCCCGGCTCCTGCCCGGATCGATGGGGTGGCCATGGGGCCATGCCCACATTCCCAGGCTCTGCCCTCTCCCCGAGCAGGGCACTGCCTGCCTGTGACGTTGGTGACACTGTGGCCTGGCTGCCTTTGAATTAATTCCATTCATTTCACAGTGCCAGGCTTTCACTGAACCCTTTCCCTTATTTTTCACGATTGCCAATCTCTGCTCTCGCACTGCCGAGCCCAACCATTTCTCCAGCTGTCCAGAAGGACCATTAATCAAATGAGAGGGACGTGAGGGACATTGGTGTGCACAGCCCGGGGGTGTCACCGTGTCCCTGCATGGCCAGGCTCCAGCCCTGCTCTTCCTGACCCTCTGTGCCACCCTGTGTGCCACCCTGTGTGCCACCCTGTGTGCCACCCTGTGTGCCACCCTGTGTGCCACCCTGCTGCCCAGGGTGTGCTGGAGCTCCTCACCTGGGTCTCCTGTGAGCTCCAGCCCCGTCAGGCCAGGCTCTGTCCCAGGCAGCACACAGGGATCGGGGTCAGCCCTGGATAAATCAGTGCAGGGAAACTCCTGCAGCAGCAGCAGGGCTTGGCTGCTGGGACTAAAACCAACCTTCACTCCCTCCCTGCTTCATTCCTTACCTGCTTCATCCCCTGCCTGCTTCATCCCCTGCCTCTTCATCCCCTGCATTCTTCACTCCCTACCTCTTCATTCCATCATGTCTCCATCATCCTCTATGTCTTCATCCCCTGCCTGCCTCATTCCCTTTCTCTTCATCCTCTGCCTGTTTCATCCCCTTCCTCCTTCATCCTCATCCTCTTCTTTATCCCTGTGTCTGCCTTTACCCCTGTGTATCCCTCTTTGTTTGCTGTGGTTGACTGTGGAGCTGGACAGGAAGTTGGGGAATAGATCTGATTAAAGAGTCAAAATTAAAAATTTTTGAATCTGGTCCTTTCTCCTATACAGACCCACAAACATTGGTACCACCATGACTAAAGAGGCTGGATGGGAGGGAAAGGGAATCTGCCAGAACCAGGAGAAACAGCTGTAGAAAGTGGCCTGAAAGCATCCCTCCATTCCTTGATGTTTCCTAAAACTATTCTAAATGTTCCAGAGCCAAAATATTAGTATTCTACCTTATTCTTCATGTTGATTATTGCATCATCTTCCTGCCTTGCCTCACTTCCCTCCCTGTTCACTCCCCCTGGAAACTTCATTCTCCTGCCTGCTCCATCCCCTGCCTGTCCCTGCTCCATCCCCTGCCTGTCCCTGCTCCATTCCTTGCCTCATTTCCCTTGCTCTTCATCCTCCTGCCTGTCCCATGTTCCCTTCTGCTCCATCCCTGCCTTGTCCCTGGAGCTGCCCCGTGGCCCTGAGGCGCAGCTGCCTGCAGGAGGTGACAGCAGTGGCAGGAGAGGGGTGCCCTGGAGCGGGTGGGAGCAGCCTGTGCTCCCAGGGGATGAGGAGGAGCAGGGTGCCACAGCTTACCCAGGCTCAGCACTGCCCCGTGCTCTGCAGGCCCCCATCCCTCATCCAGCGCCAGGCCAGGGCATGCTGGCTCCTCTCCTGGCCCCAGGGAGATGTGTTGGGGTCAGCCCCTCACCTGTTCCCCAGCACTGGGCACCTGGAGGCCGCCCCTGACACCCTGAGCATCCCGCCCTGGGCAGGGCAGCTGCCCCCGGGCAATTGGCTCTGTCCCCTCCTGGCCAGAGGGCAGCTCTGTGTCTCCCAGAAAGCCTCGAGACAGGGCTCGAACTCCTCCCAGCCCTCCCAGGCTTTTTCAGCTCTTTGTTTTCCTCCCGTTTAGGAAGAAGAGCTCCTGGCTCCCTTTGCAGCGCTCTGTGCCGCTGGCCCTCCGTGCAGAATCGCCCTCCTGAGAAGATGAAAGCAGACACAGGTCAGACTCATCAGGCCAGAGGTGGGATCCTCACCCTCTTAATCAGCCTGGGCTCCTCCTGCAGCAGCTCGGGGGTGTGTGCCAGACTCTGTCAGACGTGTGGTTGATTTTCCTCTGCAGGGAGCGCGAATGAAGCGGGACTGAGCGGTGAGAGGTGAGCACGGACACCCAGAGCCAAGCGGGAACACCTGAGCTCGGGTGCTGAGCTCATCCCTGCTGACACTCACACCCTGGGCACAGGCAGCAGGGCAGGAGCTCCTGCAGGAACCCTGGCATGGAATCCACAACCGAGAGGGAGCTCAGCACCAGAGGATGGATTCTGCTGAGGGCTCTGAGCTAAAGGGATGAGCTCTCCCCCCTCCCATCCCTTCCTCCAGAGGCTCTGCCTGCCTTCCCAAGGTGGAATGTTTCCTCCTGTGCTGGGGAGGATCTGACAGATTTTGCCTGGTGGTGGAACACAAAGCCTTGGTTGGTCACACGGAGGGGAAGGACAGCAGTGACCTGGGATAGGACATGGAAAATGAAGTGAATTCTGGCCTGAAGGGGCACAAGGACAATGAGCTGTGTGAGGGAGTGTGAATATGGGGATGCTGGGAAGCAGCTGGGAGCAGGGGATGGAGGTGCTGCACTCCAGGGACTGCAGGGAACTGGAAAGGAACTGCCCTGTGCTCAGGTGATTTCCCACGTGCAGAGCTGCCCCAGCCCTGGCCCAGCACAGGCAGGAGCTGGAGCTGCTGCAGCCAGGCCAGAGGAGGCTCCAGGATGAGCAGAGGGATGGAGCAGCTCTGCGGGCAGGAAAGGCTGGCACAGCTGCCATTGTTCACCTGCACAGGAGAAGCTTTGGGGGGAGCTCAGGGTGGCCTTGCAGGGCCTGAAGGAGCCCCAGGAAAGCTGGAGAGAGACAATTGACAGGGGATGGAGGGACAGGACACAGGGAATGGCTCCCACTGCCAGAGGGCAGGGCTGGATGGGATATTGGGAATGAGGAATTGTTCCCTGGCAGGATGGGCAGGCCCTGGCACAGGGTGCCCAGAGCAGCTGGGGCTGCCCCTGGATCCCTGGCAGTGCCCAAGGCCAGGCTGGACACTGGGGCTGGGACAGTGGGAGGTGTCCCTGCCATGGCAGGGGCAGGGCTGGATGAGCTTTCATTTCCCTTCCAACCCAGCCCCAACCATTCCCTGATTCCATGGCTGGGGTCACTCTGTGTGGGAGGAGATGCTGCTGGGATGTGCTGCAGGCACCTGCCCATCACGGGGGCCATGAACAGCCCTGTGCCCCTTTCCCCTTCTCTCCAGGTGGGAAGGGAAGTGCCAGAGCAGGGAAGCAGAAGGCTCCCAATGACAGCAGATAAAAGGAATCAGTTTCCTGTGTACAGCAAAAGCTCAGCTGGAGGGACTCCTGGCCACCAGGAACACCCAAGGATGTGGATTTAGCTGGGATCAGAGGAGGGTTAGGCCTGGAAATGGGTTAGACCAGGTCCCTGGGGCCACCCTTGGACAGGATCACACATTTGGCTGAGCCAGGAGAAAATCCTGCATTCTTTGGGCCATAAACCATCCCCTTGGATCATAAACCATCCCCTCAGGGATCTGCAGGGAGAGGGATCCCTCTGGGAACATGGCAGGACTTTGTGGAGCCTGGAGGTGGCTCAGACAGCAGCCCAGGAGCTGATGGCACCAGCTGAGTCTGGAAGGAAGCAGCAAACTTGGATTGTCCCGCTGGAGACAGGACCTGCCAGCGCTTCCCAAGCTCCAGCACGTTCCTCATCCCTCATCCTTGCTGTGGGATCCTGGGAGAGTTCTGGGGAAAACTGCCTGAGGTGTGGAGAGGGGAGAGCAGGGATCTGCTGCTGCCTGGGGAGAGCAGAGGGAGCAGAGAGCAGGAGTGGGATGAGGCTGTCCCAAGGCTGGGGGAGAAGGGAAACTCGGCCCTTTGGGGCAGGAATTCCAGCCCTGGGTACAAAGCCAAGAGTCCAGCAGGGACGGAACAGCCCTGGCACTGCTGGCATTGGTGCCTGTGTGTGCTGATACTCCCTGAGCCATCCTCCTGGCAATCTGGGAGCCTGGAAAATCAGCGCTGCTCCTCTTTGTTCCCCTCAGATCCCCACAGCCAGAGCCCCTCAGAGATCCCCCCAGCCAGGGGCAGAGCCAAGGGGCACCATGAGCCCCAGCACAGGGAAAACTCCCCCAGAAAAGCCCTGGCAGCAGCAAATCCATAGCAAACCCTTTGCAAACACAAGGAGAAGGAACATCATATGAGGGAGCTCTCGAGGCCAGAGACAGGCACACTGAGAGCTCTGGGGAGGAGCCGTGACCCCGGCCATGAAATGAGGATTTCAAAGGCTCTGGAGTGCAGCAGGGACCCAGAGGCATTCCT
>NW_005054532.1:496314-506177 GCF_000277835.1 Geospiza fortis | reverse complement strand
AAGTTTGGCTCCTTTGGCACTGGGATAAAGGAGCTCTTTCTAATCGGGGACCCAGCAGGGTGGGGGTTCCCAGGGGGCTCTATGAGCATTGAATTCTCACACCAAGCAGCAACCAAAAGGCAGCAAAAACCCTCTTGATGTCACACCCTGCTCCCAGCTGCCTGGAGCCCCATCCAGCTCACTGGGAAGGGTGGGAACCCATCAGCCCTGACCTCTGCTATTCATCCCTGGGGTTCTTTCAGACCCCAAACCTCTGCAGACCTTCCCTTATGGGGCTGTTATTTAAAATATTTTTAATATTTAAATATTAATAATTTTTAATATTTAATAACTGTGGTTATTTTAATTTTTTTTCCTTTTTGGGGGGATTTTCTATGCCCACATCTGGTTTTGATGTGCACTCAGAAAGGTTTTTTGTGCCAGACCAGCTCCTGGTGGTGCCCCAATGCCACGGGGGCTTTCCTTGCCACCTGAGGTCTACTGAACACCCAGGCAGCAAAATCTCCTTGTCCGTGGTGGCAGGAGGGTGGGATATGGAATTCCACCTCCAGAAGGTGCGAGTGTTGGGGAGGATGGAACAGGAAAGCCTTATAAATATGATTGTCCGGCAAATGATTTTGAGAATATAGAAACTGTAAGAGAGATTGACATGAAAGCAGCTTTGAGATCCCTCAGTTACTGAACAACTGGAAAACAATGGTGTGGCTGAGTGAAAGTAATCACCTTTTGATGGAACAACACCCTCTGCCTGCAGACAGGCCCAAGGGTCAGAGCAGACCCTACAGCTTGGCAGAAGGGGCCCAAAGAGGAGTTTTTAGGGTTTAAAATGTAACACAGTGTGGTAATGTAATGATTCTTATAGGCTGTATGGAAATGCTGTAGGATTTGTATCTTGTACGAGATTGGTTAGTGAGAATTAGAACATTCAACACAGAAGAAGATTTATGGTATTGGAATGGGAACTTCGCTCTCTTAGCTCTTGCCTTTTACTCTCCTACCCCTTTTACTCTCTCACCCTCTCATCCTCTCTCCCCCTCTCTTCTCTCAGCCTGCTCTGAGCTGTGGCTGGCAGCTCCCAGCAGGGCCCTGCACCCAGGCCCTTTGCAATAAACCCCAAGTTCCTGACCTGGCTGCAGAGATCTCTCATCTCCGTCCATCCCCACCGTCCTACCCCCATCAATCCTACACGTGAGTGTGCTGAGGGTCTGCCCCCAAACCTGCCAGCAGTGCCTGGGCACGAACAAACCCCCACCCCAGCCCAAAGCTCCAGGCTCTGATCCCACCAAGGGCAGGTGGGAGCACAGCTGGCAGCTGGGACGTGCCCTGAGTGTCCTGCTGTGGTTTCCAGTGGGAATTACCAGGGAATGGGGCTGCTGTTCCTGGCCTGGGGCTCCCTGCAGCAGCTTTCCCCCTGGGGCAGCTCCAAACGTGCTCTGTGCTGCTGCAGCTGGGCTGGGAGGACACGGAGCTGTTGCTGAGGCTCAGAGCAGAACTGCCCTGCCAGGAGAAGCTGCCGAGGAGCTGCTGTTGCTCTGACAACAGCCAGAGCATCCCCGGGGCTGCTGAGGAGGGGAAAAGCTCCGGGTGAGCTCCATGTGCCCACCGGCTCCCCTGTGGGTTTGAGGGCACATCCTCTGCTTTTCCTTGTCCCAGCTTCCCCTCTGCCCTGTTTTTTGGAGCAAGCCATGGGTTATTAAAAGCTTCAGTGCCAGAAATAAATCCCTCGTTCTCCAGGTGTTTCCAGCTCAGCCACCCAGGGCTGCAGCAGGGACCCTGTGGAGGTTCCCCTAAACCTGGGCAGGTTTTGTTGTCTCAGGGCTCCTGCCCCCAGCCAGGGTTCCCTGTGAGAGAAAGAGAAGAGAAATAAAAAGATCTCAGCATTTGGGGCCATCATTCCTTCCCCACCTGCTCGCAGCACCAGGTCCTGTTGAACTTCTTGTCACCCACATGATGGGGGAAGCTGAGTGTGACCAGCAGAGCTCCAGCCCAGCTTCCACACAGGAAAAGCAGGATGAGATCTGTCCTGGGTTCTAACATGTGGCTGGGGGTGTGCATTCTGTGATCATCTGTCAGAGCTGGGGCAGTTCTCTGCTGTTCATGGGGCAGTTTTTTCTTTATCTCTGCCACAGCCAATCCTCCCTGCAGGAGATCTCTGCTGTCCATGGCCACTGAGTGTCCCTGCAGGGCTGATCCAATTCCAGCATCCCATGGGGAGATGCTGCGCCCAGGGGAGGAGCCAAGCATTCCTACCTGGATCCAATCTGAGCCTGGAGCAGCACAGCAGCCTTTGCCCAGTGCATTGCCAGAGGAGCAGCTTTCTGCTGCCCTGCATTGCCAGAGGGAGCCCAGGCCCATCTGCAGCAGCCCTGGAGCTGCAGAGGAAAACTCCCCCCTTGTGCAGGATCCCTGCTGCAGCAGCAGCACAGCTGGCACTGCAGGAGGGCTGAGCCCCCATGGGATGGGGCTGTGCCACCCCTGACACACAGGGGACAGGGCACGGTCTGACTCTGGCAGGGGTGTTTTGTATTACTGCATTTTTAAATTTTTATTTTCTTCCCTAATAAGGAACTGTTATTTCAATTCCCATCTCTTTGCCTGAGAGCCCCTTAATTTCAAAATGATAACAATTCGTAGGGAGGGGGTTTGCATTTTCCATTTCAGAGGAGGCTCCTGCCTTCCTCAGCTCACACCTGGCTGTTCAAACCCAGACAAGATCCCACCCTGGCCTGGAGCTGGATCCCAAAGGGGATCCAGGAGCAGCCCTGGGCTGTTCCCACCCTGTCCCCGGGCACAGCTGCTGCAGAGCCCCAGAGCCACCGGCTGGACCCAGGGCTGGCTCTGCTCCCCTCTGCCCTGAGAGGCAGCACCCCAGTGCTCACTCTGGCTCTGTTTGCCTGCACTGCTCTTCCCGGCTTTCCTGGTCCTTGCAGCACTGCTCACATCCCCATATCCATGGAGACACGGCATCACCTCGGCCCAGCCTCCCCGCACAGCACAGTGCCCTCTCCTCTCTGGCAGCGGCAGCCGCACATTCCTGACCTCCGGGCTCAATTACTGCAGCTCATTATCTCCGGGAAGGGAGCCAAGCAGGCTGAGAAAGCTTCCACTGGTGCAAACCGCAGCAGATCTGCGTGCTCGGTGCCCAGGGCTGGGATCCATCAGCCCGCAGCTCCCGCAGCTCCCGCAGCTCCCCCTTCCATCGGACGCCGCATCCCTGCTGGGCTCAGCCCACCTTGGAGCGGCTCCTTCAGCACGGCCAGGGCCCTGCCCAGGCACAGGGACAGGCACAGGGACAGGGATATGGCCAGTGACAGCCATGTGCCCCTGCTCCCGGCTCTGGCTCAGGCAGCGCAGCCACGGGCACCGGGATCTGATGTGCCCGTGGCACAGGGAAGGAAAGGCATGGAAACACCGAGGGACAGCGTGACAAAACCTCCTGGGCTGGGTCACAGAGTCTCAGAAAAGCCGTGATCCAGGACGGAAGGGTCCATCTGACTGAATTCCAGCACGGACCTGGCTCCCAAGGAGACCTGCTGGTGCTCAGTTCCCAGGGAGGAGGCACAGAAGGGCAGCGTGGCCCTGCCAAGCCATGGATGCTCCCAGCCAGAGCAGCCAATTCCCTGCTCCTGCTGGCTGGGGACATCCCCTCTGGGATGGGAATTGTCATTTGGACACACAGCCACGGATGTGGGCAGCAGGAGATGGATGCTTTCCTTGGAGCATCCCAAGCCTGGCTGCTTTGCCTCCAGCATCACCTTCCTCCTGCCTTCCCACAGACTCTCTGGGTGCCCTGGTGGGAAAACTGGGAACCACAGAATCACACAGAACCACAGAATCACACAATCACACAATCACACAATCACAGAATCACGGAATAATGAGGTTGGAAGAGACCTCCAAGATCACTGAGTCCAACCCATACCCTGACACCTCACCCAGACTATTGCACCCAGTACCATGTCCAGTCTTTTTTTAAACACATCCAGGGATGGTGATTCCAGCACCTCCCTGGGAAGAGCATTCCAGTACTTTATTATTCTTTCTGTGAACAATTTCCTCCTAATATCCAACCTATCCTTCCCTGCTGTAGCTGAGACTGTGTCCTCTGGTTCTGCCAGTGCTGCCCGGTGGGAGAGACCAACCCCACGTGTCTGCAGCCCCCCTTCAGGAAGGTGCAGAGAGCAATAAGGTCACCTCTGAGCCTCCTCTTCTCCAGGCTGAGCACCCCCAGCTCCTTCAAACGTTCCCCACAGGGCTTGTGTTCCCAGCCCCTCACCAGCCTTGCTGCCTCCTCTGGATGTGCTCAAAGCATCTCAGTGCCCCAGCAGCACCCCCTCAGCCCCTGCCTCCCTCCCCCAGGCTCCCCAAGTCCCTGTCTGGGAGTTTATGGGCAGAACATTTTGTTTGCAAAGCGCTGTCAGATGCGACATTAAGAGGCGCCGTAAATCAGTGCGCGGGGGCCTCTCCAAGCCTCGGCAGATGAAAACCTTTTATCACAATTTGGATCTGTTTGCACTGGTATGAAAATTATGGCTCCAGTTTAGCATCAACTTCCCATTATTCATGTCCCTGGGAGCAGCAGCGGCTAAATTGGATTGTTTCAATCCCTGCTGGCCCTGGGAGCCTGGCAGGTCCCACCCCGCTCCCCATCCTCACCTTGGTGCTCCTCGCACAGGATGTGGGCGGGAAGGAGGCTCCTCCACCCACGCTGGCTGGAGGAGGGCTGGGGAATGAGGGAGGGAGGGATGCCAGGGAGGATGGAGCCGCTTCTGCATCGGCCTGGCAGCACCCCGAGCTGGAACGGGCACAGTGCCCATCGCGGGGACTCTGCCCAAGGTGGGAAGGGCCCAGCTCCGGGCACGTCCCTTGTCGCAGACACATTTTATGAAAAATCCTTTCCTTGGGATTTTTCCTCCTGAGAAGCTGAGAGGCCTCAGGAACAAAATGTAAACAATTGTTATCTGCTGCTGTGGAATGCAACAGGTGCATCTGTGATTGGGCTTATGTTGGATGTTTCTAATTAATGGCCAATCACAGCCCAGCTGGCTCGGACAGAGAGTCCCGGCCACAAACCTTTGTTATCATTCCTTCCTATTCTATTCTTAGCTAGCCTGCTGATGAAACCTTTTCTTCTATTCTTTTAGTATCGTTTTAATGTAATATATATCATAAAATAATAAATCAGCCTTCTGAAACATGGAGTCAGATCCTCATCTCTTCCCTCATCCTCAGACCCCTGTGAACACGGTCACAGTCCCTCCCTCTGCCCTGTGCCCGGGCACTCTCTGCTTCCTGGGCAGTGTTTGGAAGAAGGGAGAGTTCAGGAGTGAGAGAAGGACAGGGGATGTGGAGGGAGCAGGGAGGGAAGGGAGGGGTCTTTGTTACAAGAAATCAGGATGTGCCTCCTCCCCATCCTGACAGAAATGCCAGGGGAGATTGTCTGCTGCTCCTGCCACCCACCTTGCCAAGGAGGGAATTCCCATTTCTGCCACGTCCTGACCCCTCTCCTCAGGAATCACACCCATGGACGCTTCCCTGATTGTATTCACAGCTGCATTAATTGGTTTGGCTCTGCTGTGGGTCACAACTCCTGAGTTTTGTCCTTTTGGCTTCGAGTGGAGCTTGAAGGGACAAGGGGATGATTTCTTGTCCTCCCAGGGGACAGCCCCACACGGAGCTGGGCCAGGCTCTGCTGCTGCCCATCCTTCCCACCCTGTTTGCTCTGCAGTTCCCGGTCACCAACAGGCTCCAGCCTCACCCAGGTGTCAATGGACCCTGAGAGCGGCTCCTTCCCCACCCCAGCACCGCCCTGCGATCTCTCCCTGGATGTGCTGGCCCAGCACAGGCTGGTTCACACATCCCAAGGAGCCTTTGGGATGTGATCAGGGCATTGTCCATGCTCCCCAAACACCTGGAAGTTCATCTCACCCCAGCACCACTGTCCTGGAAAACCCTTGGAATGTTGGTGTCCACCTGAAACACTGAGGTTTATTTGAAACCTTTACTTAAAAGGTTTTCTTTGCAACAAATTAAGCCGGAAACCTCCACTGAAAGGTGATGAGAGGCGCCATCAAGGCCTGGTTGAAAGTGTTGGATGTTCCTGCCAGGCTTAACTCAGCTCCACAGGAAGAACAATTACATTTCTGGCTGAACAGTGTGGGACCATCATCCAGGGGGATGACACTGCCGAGAGTGGCACTGTGACACTGTGGCTCTGTGGCTCAGCACCTGAGGTCCCTCTGTGGGCAGCATCATCATCACCAAACCCTCAGAGCACTTCATTTTCCCCTTATGGGATGGAGTTCGAGCAGCAGCTGCACAGACCTGGCTCTCCAGAAATTAAGAGCTGGCACAGGGGCTGTCACATCAGCAGCCTTTGTGACACAGCTGGGGACATTCACTTTCCTTTTTGCACCTCACCGCTATTGTAATTGCACTTCTTTTTTTAAGATAATCTGGCCAGATGCTCTCCCAACAAACCTCAGAGTCTGCTGTGGCAAGGCAGGAGGAGTTTGAATTTTAGCTCAGTCCCAGAGTGGCTGCTCAGGGACAATGCCAGAGTCCAGCAAATCCCTTGGGGGTCTCTGTGCCACAGACAGATTTGCTGAGCAGGGAGCACCCCGATAAATCCCAACGAAATTCTCATGTTTGGGGTTTTTATTCACACTCACCCCGTGCCTCCCCCCCAGGCCATACCCCCCTCCAGCCAGGCCCATTTTTAAGGTCCCTGTGTCCCCCAGAGGAGGGGGGTGACCCTGGCAAACCCAGCGGTGACACTGCCAGTCTCCGGAGCTCCCCGAGCACTGCAGGCTGCTCCCAGCCAGCCCAGCTTCATTTCTCTGCCATCCATCACTGATTTGCCACACTGTCAGAGTTCAACAATAGCAGTAATAATTAACCATTTAATCTGACTCAAACACTGGGGCTTGTTTGCTCTTTCTGCGGATCAGATGGGAAACATTGCAAAGATCACATTCTGATGTTCCCCGGTTTCGTGTTAAGTGTCTTGACTCTGCAAAATTGCTGGGAGTCTTTCATTTTGCTCTTTAAGCTCGTTAGTCCAAATTAAAAACAGCATTCATTCTAATTTCAGCTGCTTGAAATCCCTCCAAGATCAGTGCTATTATTCTTTGGAACGCCTTGGGAGCAGAGCAAACACCCGCAGACATTCCCCAGCATTCCTGATGTCCGCATGGCTCCAGCCTGCTGCTCCTGCCACCCACCTTGCCAAGGAGGGAATTCCCATTTCTGCCACGTCCTGACCCCCTCTCCTCAGGAATCACACCCATGGACGCTTCCCTGATTGTATTTACAGCTGCATTAATTGGTTTGGCTCCTGAGTTTTGTCCTGTTTGGCTTTGAGTGGAGCTCGAAGGGACAAGGGGACGATTTCTTGTCCCCCCACACGGAGCTGGGCCAGGCTCTGCTGCTGCCCATCCTTCCCACCCTGTTTGCTCTGCAGTTCCCGGTCACCAACAGGCTCCAGCCTCACCCAGGTGTCAATGGACCCTGAGAGCGGCTCCTTCCCCACCCCAGCACCTCCCTGCCATCTCCCCAGGCTTTATCTCCGCTCCAAACGCTCCTCCCAGCCCCGGCTGCAGCGGGGGGAGCTGAGCGGTTCCCAGGCTTTTCCTGAGGGATGTTCGGCTTCATTTCCTGAGCTGACAACGGAGAGAGAGAGGAGAGGCAGCAGGGCTGGGCTCGGGATCAGCCTGGCAGCTCGGGAGAGACCGGCAGGGGCTGCGGGGAGAGCCAGAGGGCTCTGAGCTGTGAGCACCGGATTCCCGGAGTGGGGAGAGCCCCAGGGGTGCCTCAAGGAGCCAGATTCCAGAAATGGGGAGAGCCCCAGGGGTGCCTTTCCAAACTAAAATCCCAGAGTGGGGAGAGCCCCAAGGATGCTTTTCCAAGCCAAATTCCAGGAGTAGGGAGAGCCCCAGGGATGCCTTTCCAAGCCAAATTCCCAGAGTAGGGAGAGACCCATGAATGCCATTCCAAGCTAAATTCCAGGAATGAGGAGAGCCCCAGGGGTGCCTTTCCAAGCCAAATTCCAGGAGTGGGGAGAACCCCAAAGATGCCTTTCCAAACAAAATTCCAGGAATGAGGAGAGCCCCAGGGATGCCTTTCCAAGCCAAACCCTCCGCAGAGCATCCCTGATGTTCCAGCCCAGGATCACACCCGGAGCCATCAGCAGTGCCCCACTGGGAGGTTGTGCAAGAGGGTCCTGGATGCCCAAAATTCCAGCCTGGCACCCAAACCTCCCCCCTGGGAGCCACCCCTTGCTCCAGGGTGTTTCATCTCAGCCGTGCAGGTGGCTGGGCTGTTTCCATCCACAACACAATTCCTGCTCCCACCGTGCTCCACCTTATCCCAGAGGGGATTTGCCCTGGGAAAGGGGAGAATCTGACCAGGGAGGGCTCTCCAGCCTTGCCCAACTCCTGAGGAGCTGCAGGAGGAGGAGGCAAAAGCAGGGAGGGTTGGAAGGACCTTTATTTCCAGCTGGATGCAAGAGAAGTGTCCAGGGTAGGAGGTGAAAGGAAGGAAGGGTTTTGTCCCCTGGGATGCTCCAGGAAAGGTAATTTAGAGAGCCTGGTCTGAAGCCACATCTGCCTCCAAGGCTCGTGGAGCCTTCCCAGGAGCTGGGAATTTTGAGGCTGAGGAGATCTCAGTGCAGTTAATACCTATTTTAATACCTATTTTACATCTGCAGTCTCTAATATGTTGCCACAGCCTTGGAAATGTTGTGACTCGGAAGCCGTAAAAGCTGGAAGGAACCTGCTAATTGAGAACACAGCCGGGCTGTAAATCCCAGGAAAACACCGGGGCTGGCAGGAGACAAAGCCAGGCCCAGCAAGAGAGGGAGGGGGAGAACTCAGCTGGAGAGGCAGGGAGGAAATGAAAGAGAGAGGGGAAAGAGGGAGAAAATGGGGCTGGTGGGGTCCCCGAGGCAGGCTGAGCCTCAGGTACCACTGCAGGTTGATTTGGGGAATCAAAGGAATTGATTCTGATGGAATTGCCATCAGGAGAGGGAATTTAGAGCAAATTGATGGTGTGAATAGGAGCTAATTGCCAGAAGCAGGGAGATTCACCCCAAGAATGGCACAGAAAGAAAAGATGATAATTCCCATCTGCTGATGGAAACCCCAGTGTGGAAATGGGCTCGGTGGCAAAGGGAGGGAAGGGATCAAATGTGGCCTGAGGGGGCTGTGTGGGGTTTTGTAAGGATTAAATGGGATGTGGAGCCTCACAGAGCACTGGGTCAGACTCTGTGTCAGGAAAATAGAAATGGAGCTGTTGGGTACGTGAATAAATGGGTTCTAATGGGGAAAATTTCCTTTGGTGACTGGGGAAGGAAATTGTGCATCAAGAATCCATGAATGTTCACTGAAGGGATCAAGTCTTTTTCACTGCACCTCATTTCATCCCAATCCATTTGGTTGGAGTCACTCCATTCCCAAATTTTCTTTTGTTTTTGGTTTTTTTTTCCTATGGGCTCAGGGGGATCTGCTCAAGAGGATCTGCAGGGATTGTCAGAAGGTTTTGGGCAATGTCCCTCATCAGAGACTTGCTGGGAAATTAATTCATGATGGGTCAAAAAGGAATTTCCTCTCCTGGGCAACAGGAAAAATGGGATTGAAAGTGGTGTGGAGCATCTCTGTGATGAGGAGTGGCTTGAGGAACCTCTTCAGCCTGGAGAAGAGAGGGGACCTCAATAAAATCTGTCCCTGTGCTCAGGTGATTTCCCACGTGCAGAGCTGCCCCAGCCCTGGCCCAGCACAGGCAGGAGCTGGAGCTGCTGCAGCCAGGCCAGAGGAGGCTCCAGGATGAGCAGAGGGATGGAGCAGCTCTGCTGGCAGGAAAGGCTG
>NW_005054532.1:489044-495543 GCF_000277835.1 Geospiza fortis | reverse complement strand
GTCCCAGGCTCCGGGTGACCCTGCGCTGCTCCTCCCGCAGCCCTGCCTGCATCCAGGGCGGGCAGCGCTGCTCCAACGCGGCACCCCCGCTCCCAGCACAGCCACGGCCCTGTCGCTGCAGGGCATTGGTTTTGCAAGAGCGTTTTGTTCATGCTAAATTAATCTGCCTGTACGTTCAGGGCTCCTGGATCGGGGAGGAGCTGCTGCTGGTCCTCCCTGTGCTGGATGCCGAGCTCAGGGAGAGCGGGATCGGGGCTCTGGGGGTGCTGACTGCACTCCCGAGTGCTGTCCAGGCAGAGGGAGGAATCAGGGCTCTGCAGCAGGCATTAATTAACCCTTGGAAGGCAGGATGCTCCAAGCCCTGGCTGCCTCTCATTTCCTAGTACTTAGAAAAGCAGGAATCGAACCTACACTAGAGGAATCAAAACCCTCCATATTTCCTTTATATTACTTTCTAGTAGGGTCAGCTAAACAAGCTGTCGGGCCCATACCCGCTGGGGCACCAGGGAAAGGGCTGAGAGCCTGCCAGGGGTCCGTGGGGATGCTGCTGCTGCTGCTGCTGCTCCCCTGGCTCCCTCCCCATCTCCAGCCACCAAACTGCATTTCCTAGCAGCAAAACAGACATTAAATAACGCTTGGATGTCAGAGCAGGCTGTGGGGGAGGCTGTGGGAGAGGGGAGGAGGAGCAGCTGGTCCATCCAGGAGCACAGGGAGGGGAGGAGAGGGTGGGAAGCAGAGCTGGGGGTGGCACTGGGCTGCAGGACAGGGCCAGATGTCCTGGGATGAAGTGACCTCTGCTGTGACCGAGGCTCAGCGGCTCAGAGCACTCAGAGCATTGGATGCTTCACTGCACGAGTCCCTTCTGCAGGCCCCGGGCGCTGCTGCAGGAATTGGATGTGAGCACTCAGGGTCTGGGATTCTAAACCCCAGCAAGGCGTGACGGGGCAGGAGGGGCAGCTGGCACCGCCACCCTTCGCTGGCAAAGGCCCCGGGGCACTGCAGAGGGCTTTGATCCGTGTGTGCTCCCAGCTCGGAACGGGAAACAGCAGCCAGAGCTGTCCCGGGGGATCGCGAGTCGGAAGGGATGGACAGATCCCAGCAGACATCTGCTGGCTCTCCACACAGGGTAATGACACGTCCTCGGAGTGCTCCAGCGCCGATCCCAGCGAGGCCAAGCCTTTGAGAGCCACGCTGAGCCTGTCCCCGGCTTCCCCCTCCCAATTCCCACGGTGCCACTGATCGGAGCAGCCTCAGGAAGCAATCGGAGATTCCCACCGGCAGCAGCAGCGGCAGCTCCGCTCCACCGGGGCTGCATCCGTGTCCGGGGCAGGGGCAGGCCCTGCTCACAGCGAGCTGCACAGACCAGCCCCGGACCCTGAGATTCCCAGCCCCTGCTTGTGCCAAAGGGGAGCGGGAGAATCCTGCTGGCTGCTGAAATCCCACTGGAATCCCTCTAGAATCCCGCTGGAACGCTGCTGCTCCTTGCACTGCTCCCTCTCAGCCCTCTCAGCAATGCATCAGGAGCTTTTACTTCCCCCCAGGTGCCTTTTGTGCTGCGTTCCCGATGATCCTGATTGGGAGCCATCCAGGCGAACACCTGAATTCCCAGTTCGAACACCTGAATTTCCAGCTCCAACACCTGAATTCTCACCTCAAACACCTGAATTCCCAGCTCCAACACCTGAATTCCCGCCCCCCACCCCCGACGGGCCAGCTAGCTCCAACACCTGAATTCCCAGCTTGAACCCCTGCATTCCCAGCTTGAACCCCTGAATTCCCAGCTCCAACCCCTGAATTCCCAGCTCCAACACCTGAATCCCAGCTCGGCAGCAGCTGCGGGGCTGAGGGAGGCAGGGGAAGGAGGGAGCCTGGGCAGGGCTGAGCAGGCTCCCTACCTGCAGAGCTGCGTTCCTCGGGAGGTTTGCCAGAGTTTAAGAGGAAATTTGAGGAGTAATGACCTGAGCAGAGCCGAGCAGAGGCCCCCGGGGGTGGCAGGGAGGGAGCCCTGTGGATCTGCATGGATGAGAACAGCAGGGAGAGGAGGAACCAACGAGGGAGGATGGGATGGAGCACGGGGAAGAGACGCTGGCAGGGCTGCAGGAGGGGGAATCCAGCCTGGAGGCACAGGGGGACATGGAACTGGTTAGGTTGGAAAAAACCTCAGAGATCAACAAGTCCAACCATTCCCCAGCACTGCCAAGGCCACCACTGACCATGTCCCCGAGTGCCACATCCACACTCCCTTTAAATCCCTGGGCAGCCTGTTCCAAAAATTGTTCCTAATCTCCAATCCAAAGCTCCCCTGGTGCTTCTCCTGCTTTGTGCTTCCCCCACCCCTCACGGCAGAGTGGCACAGAGGGGACAGTGCCACCTGTGTGGCACTGCCACACCACGCACAGGGCAGCACCACCACTCAGTGCCTGTTGTATTTTCTGGAAAAGTTTCTTTGTCGGGAGTTGTTTTTTTTTTTTTTCTGGGAAGCTGAGAAGCCTCAGAGAAAGAGAAAAATAATAATGATCTGATTGCTTTTCCTGTGTTTTGCTGCTTTGGAATGTGGTTGGAGATTGTTTATCCAACAGGTGGTTGTTTGATTGGTTTCATGTGAATTGTTTTTCCTTAATGACCAATCACTGTCCAGCTGTGCTGGGACTCGAAGCAGTCACAAGTTTTTAATTAGTATCTTGTTAAGCCTTCTGACTGCATCTTTTCTCTATTCTTTACTATAGTTTTAGTATAGTAGTCTTTAATATAATATAATATCATAAAATAATAAATTAACCTTCTAAAAACACAAAGTCAGATTCTCAATTCCTCCTTCATCCTGGGGACCCAGCAAATACCACTCCTGAGCCTCTCCCAGTGTGACAGCTGAGCAATGCCATGGGTGACTCTCACAGTTAAAAGGCAAATATCCTGTGTGTGTGTCAGGAGAAGTTTTATAGATTGATAGTTGTGTTTTACCCCCTTGTGCTGTTCTCAGGGGTGCCCTGGGTTTGGGACATTTGGGAGGGTCACTCGTTACTGTGGCAGCACCTGACCCCCACTCAAGGTGTCAGGAAGGGATCTCCACCCCTGGGCAGGGAAGGAGGCGTCCATGGACAGAACTTTGGGGGGGGCTAAAGGGTTAAAAGGTGAAACCTCCATTGTGTGGGTGAGCACATGGTGGGGAAATCCTCTGCTCGTAATATTTTCTCTATTCAGTTTTCTGTTGTATTTTCAATAAGGTTTAATAAACCTTTCTAAATTCCTGGAAGTGAGCAGCATCTCTGCCACCAAGGAGCTTCCTGCAGGATGAGCTCACGGAACAGCATCTCCCAGGGGAGCCCTGAGGCCGGGCTGCTCACCTGTGCCTCCAGGCTGGAATCCTGCCGCACCTGGAGCACAGGGAGAGGAGCAGGAGGTTCCCATCCCCTCGTCCCCAGCATCCCAGGGAAGGGGTGCCTGGAGAGCTCCCCAGACACGGCGGGGATGGGAAGGAGGGAGGGAGGGGTGCTTCCTGCACGGACCCTTCATCCTGCCCCGGGCCATTGTGCTGCTTCCTTCCTGCTCCTTCCAGAGCTGTGTCAGGGCACGGAATTGTCCCAGGTAATCCAGGCCCCAGCTGCTTCCTGCTCCGCCTGGGCCATGGCTCAGGAGCAGGAGGGAAGGAGGTAACAAAGCACCGAGAAATCCAGCGAGGAACAGCCGGGAGTGCGCTCCCCCACAGCAGCAGAGCACAGAGCTCCTTCCCGGGGCTTCCTGCTGCCTCCCTCAGGCCTGCTCCCAGCAGTTATCCCAAACAGGGAGCACTGCATACCTAGAAGGACGGGATATACCCAGAGGAAGGGATATACCTACATAGGATATACCTCGAAGGAAGGGATATACCTTGAAGGGATACACCTAGAGTAAGGGATACACCTAGATAGGATATACCTAGAGGAAGGGATATATCTAGAAGGAAGGGATATACATTGAAGGGATATACCTAGAAGGAAGGGATATACCCAGAGGAAGGGATATACCTAGATAGGATATACCTAGAAGGAAGGGATATACCTAGCTGGGAGTGCACTCTCCCACAGCAGCAGAGCACAGAGCTCCTTCCCGGGGCTTCCTGCTGCCTCTCTCAGGCCTGCTCCCATCAGTTATCCCAAACAGGGAGCACTGGGCTCAAACCCTGCTAATGGGCTGTAACTGAGCATTGACAGCTCCTCTGTCCTGGGCTCAAAGAGCCTGGTGTGCCCCAGGTGTGTGACACCTCCCCTGGCTGTGCCCCAGGTGTGTGACACCTCCCCTGGCTGTGTCCCAGGTGTGAGACACCTCCCCTGCCTGTGTCCCAGGTGTGTGACACCTCCCCTGGCTGTGTCCCAGGTGTGTGACACCTCCCCTGCCTGCCCGGGGCCGCCTCCTCCGCGGCTCCATCCCTGCAGATCCGGGCTGGAGACAGCAGGGGAGGGATGGGGACCCCAGGGCTGGCTGGGACCGGCGGATTTGGGAGCAAGGAGAAGCTGCAGCGACACTGCCTGGGGGTGGGTGCCTGTGCTGGCACTGCCTGGAGCTGGGAGTTTGTCCTTGGGCTCCTGGCAGGGAGCTTGGAGTGAGGTGTAACCCAAAAATGGAATTTCTGGGGCTTGGGAGCTCCCCTGCACCAGGAATAGGAGTCACGACCCAAAAATGGGGTTTCTAGGAGCTGGGTGGTCCCATACACCAGGAATTGGAGGCGTGACCCAAAAATGGCATTTCTGGGGCTTGGGTGCTCCCCTGCACCAGGCAAGGACCATCAGGAGGGAAGGAGAGCCAAGAGCCAGAGGTGCCTCCAACACTGACCCTGTCTGAGCAGGGACTGACCCCAGGGGACTTCAGGCTTAGGCTGCAGGACTGGGGCTGGATCCAGCATTCCCTGTGTTCCAGAATGCAGGATTGGGGCTGGATCCAGCATTCCCTGTGTTCCAGAATGCAGGATTGGGACTGGATCCAGCATTCCCCGTGTCCTGTCGCATCCAGGCTGCAGGATTTGGGTCCATCCAACCCAGTCCCCCATCACTGGGCAGTGAAATCCCTCCTGGAGATCCTCCAGCTGCTTTTCCAGGCCTAAACAAGGCCTTGATGGGTTAAGGAGGGACAGAGGACTCCCAGCAGGGGCTCAGCTGCCATCAGCACTTTGGCTGAGGGCCTGGGCCACCAACGGGGGGCAATTCCAGAATCCTCCTTCCCCAACCGCAGACTCCACCCTCAGTCTGGAAAAGTGTGTCAGGGCTAAAAGCCTCGACAAATTCTTGGGAGAAAAATTTGCCGAGTTGGATTGAGCAAAAAACACAACAACCCTCGTGGGAATTGTGTGTGAATCCCATGGCAGGAGCTAGGAAAGTCTGGGGGAATCACAGGATCACGGGATGGTCGGGGTGGAAGGGCCTCAAAGCCCATCCAGTGCCACCCCTGCCATGGCAGGGACACCTCCCACTGTCCCAATGTCCAGCCTGGCCCTGGGCACTCCGGGGGCAGCCCCAGCTGCTCTGGGCACCCTGTGCCAGGGCCTGCCCACCCTGCCAGGGAACAATTCCTCATTCCCAATATCCCATCCATCCCTGCCCTCTGGCAGTGGGAGCCATTCCCTGTGTCCTGTCCCTCCATCCCTGTCCCCAGTCGCTCTCCAGCTCTCCTGGAGCCCCTTTAGGCCGCTGTGAGCTCAGAAGTTTTCCAGGATCCCCAGTGGATGTTTCCTGCACGATGCCCGGCTCTGGTGCCTGCACTGTGCTCACCCCGGGCCTGGCTTCAGCCTCTCTGGTTTCATCCCGACCCTGACGGGTCCATGCACGGGTTCAGTGCTGGCAGATGATCTCCAATTGCTCCAGGCAGCAATTTCCCCAATCTCCGGGGTGGCCAAACCCCTCCCTGGTGTGCAATGGATCATCTGGAGCTGTGGGGCCGCCTCTCCTCAGGAGGATCCAGCTGGGCTCTAAGGATGGTGCTCCTGTCGCTGGAATTTCCCCGGAGCTGTGGCTGGGGGGGGTTTCCAGCTGCTGCTCGGGCTGTGTCCGGGCAGGATAGTGTCCGGGAGGTGTCTCCAGGGCTCCCGGCCTTCCTGTGTTTTCCTCAGCCCGTGGAATCACTCTCCCGCATTGTCCATCAGCGCCGTGCTCCGGTGCCATTGTTTTCCCGAGGATCCCGCTTTGTCCGGGGGTCAGCTTTCCGGGTCACAGTCCCCGCAGGAAGGTTGGGCCTCGCATCCCTTTGTCTGCTCCTTCCTAGAAGGGCCGAGTGAGCTGCTGCGGTGCATTTTCCTCCTTTTCTTCGCCGTTCCGTGTTTTTCTCCGGGACTATTGATCTGCGGCCCTGCGGGATGCTGGGGGAGCACGGTCCCCGTGCTGAGCGCTGCAAAGAGCTCCCGCTTTCCCCCAGCTGTGCTCGGATCGAGCAATTGTGTTCCCTCCCCACTCTTGTTTTGGGATCCTTCCCACCCCACGCCCCGGGCTAAGGAATTGCTCCGCCGCCCTCCTGGAACTTCTGCGGCTGCCTC
>NW_005054532.1:486013-488719 GCF_000277835.1 Geospiza fortis | reverse complement strand
CATTTTCCTTTCCATCGAAAGAGCCTTTTCTGCCGGCAGCGCCGCCGCCGCCTCCCCCAGCCCGAGCCGAGCCCGGCCAGGGAGCGGGGGGACAACCCCGGGGAACGGGGGGACAGCCCTGGGGAGCGGGGGGACAGTCCCAGGGCTCAGGGTGACGGCCCCGGGGCTCGGGGGGCGCATCCCGGGACACCCATCCCTGTCCTCCATCGGGGAGCACGGTGACAGCCCCGGGGCTCAGGGAGCTCTTCCCACTGCCCATCTGCCCCTGGCCTGCATGGGAATCCTCCCCTGAGCGGCTGCTGTGGGGCACGATTGAGCTGCTGCAGCACCAGGCTGGGTTCGTGGCTGGCCTCTCGCTCCTGCCATCCCTTTTCCACAGAATTCCCATTTCTTGGCTCTTTATCCCTTTCCCCAAGTGTCCCTGTGCAGCAGCAGCAGGGTGATGGTGCAGCTCCAGCGGCCACAGGACTGAGACCCTCACTCCTTCCATCCCTTCTCCCCAGAATTCCCATTTTTTTGCCTATCCCTTGGCATCCCCTTGTCCAAGTGTCCCTGTGCAGCAGGAGCAGGGTGGTGGTGCAGCCTCAGCAGCACAACCCTGGGACTTTCACCATCCCCTCACTCCCTCCATCCCTTTTCCCCAAAATTCCCCAGTTTTTGGTCTCTCTGCCTCAGTACCCCCTTGTCCACATGTCCCTGTGCAGCAGGAGCAGGGAGGGATGGAGCTGCATCCCCAGCAGCACAACATAGGGATTTTCACCATCCCCTCACCCCCTCCGTGCTTTGCCCCTTTCCTGGACACCCCCTGGCCCTCCTCAGCAGACCAGGATGAGATGCTGGTGCATCCCAGCCCCTCTCCAGCCCCTGGGTGGCTCCTCACATCCCTCCTGAGCCTCTTCCCACCTGGCAGCCACTCGGGGAGGGCTGTGCCCGTTTTTCTGCCAGCAGACACAAAGCATTCCCAAACAATGGCCATTGCACAACTCAGCCCTGCATTTAACAGCGTTTTACAGGCAGAATAAATCTCAGGGACTCCATAAATCTCCGGGCTGAGATAAGAAATGTGCATCCAGAGCCTGGCGTGGAGTAAATCCTGCCCAGCTCCGGGACACACGAGGAGCATCCTGTATTTCACACCTGCCTCGGAGCCCAGAGGGAGATTTATGGCATTCAGGAATGGCCCCCGTGCTTTGCAAAGGCTCAGCACTCCCCGCCCTGCACTGAGACACTCCCAGTTGCCAGGCAGATGGAAAATGAGATTTCCCAGAGCAACTGGCAAGGGGGAAAACTCCCTGGCTTTGGGCAGCTCTGGGCCAGCCCTGCCCCGCTCTCATTCCCCACAGCAAATCCCAGTGCAGGGGCCTCAGTCCCATGGCCCCACATCTCCTGAAGGCTTCTCAGCCTCAGCATGGCCCTTGCCCTGCATCCAGGGATTCTTGGCGTGTTCAGAGGACCACCAGGACTTTTGGACGTGGAAAAGCTTTAACTCATCCTTCTGGAAACATCTCGGCGTGTCCTCTCCTAAATGGGCACCAGAACATCACTGAGTCAGCTGCACTGAAGGGGAGAGCTCTGGAAAACGCTGGAAATCCCATGGATAAACACTCCTTCCCATGGATTAACCATGGCAGGAACCTCCTCCTGCCTAAAGAACAAGGGAATTCTGTGGAATGAGGTGTCTGGAGCTCCTCACCCCTCCTGGGGGATGTGGGTCGCAGCCCTGAGCAAGGAGCACCATGGAAAGGCCAGGAAAGGTTTTGTGGGACAATCCTGGGAGCGCTGCTGCTCCCCATGGGATGCTCTGCAATCCCAGCAATGCTGTGGCTTCCCCTGTGGCTGACATGACATCCTCATTTCCCAATTTTCCAGCCCTTTGGAAAGAGCATATGACAGGAAATGTGAGCCCTTCCAGAAAGCAGCATGCCATGGGGGGGATGTGCTGGAGGGAAACTTGGGATAAAAGCTTTGGGAAAGCTGGGGAGGGATGGAGGGGGGGCAGAGAGGGCTCAGGGATCTGCTCCAGTTTTGCTCCTCTGATGTTTCAAGTGCTGTAAGGGAAGGATTGGGACAAAACACTGCAGGCCTTGCAAGGAGACAAAAATCCCTGAATCCTCCCAGAAAGGAGGTTTTGGGAAGGTGGGAGATGCCTCAGCAGAGCCTGAAATAAAAATCCAGCTCCAGAGCTGAGCTGTGGTGTGGGAAGTCTTCTCCCAGCACAGTCCCTGGAGAAGGGAAGGTGTTCCCACCTGTGCACTGCACCCGTGGGTGCCAAAAGCCCTGGGAAGGGTGGAGCTGCCCGGGATATCAGCTGGGAAAGGAGCTTGAGGCAGGTCCTGCCTGCTCAGGGCCACGGGATTCCGAGTATCTTTGGAAATAGGATTACAACCAAGAAATAGCACTGCCTAATCTCTTCTCTCCCTAACAAAAATAAGGCTCGGTGAGCGGCTCAGGTCAGGGAAAGCACTAATCCCTCCAGCATTCCTGAGCTCAGGGCTGGCAGCCTGGCCTGCCTGGAAGTGCCCAGACTGTCTGAAGCACTGGGAAAGCAAAAGCCCCAAGAATGAGACAAAGTTCCAGCAGGGAAGGAAGAAAATCCCATGGGTACTGTAAATGCAGGCAACCCCGATGAGGGGATGATGCATCTGACTCCGTGTTCTCAGAAGGCTAATTTGTTATTATATTATATTATATTATATTATATTATAT
>NW_005054532.1:484205-485831 GCF_000277835.1 Geospiza fortis | reverse complement strand
ATGAGATCGGAATTGTTTTCCTTTTCTCTGAGGCTTCTCAGCTTCTCAGGAGAAAAACCCTGGGTGAAGGAATCATGTCCAGGGAATGTGAATGGCAAAATGGGATCCTGGTTGTCTGCAGCAGCCACCAGGGAGCTGGGCAGGGAGCTGGGCTGAGCTTCCCTCCTACCCTGAGCAGAGAGGTGAGCCCAAAGTTCCACCCCGAGCGCTTCCTTCACACAGGATTGGGGTGCCTGGCAGCTCCCGGAGCTGGGGGGTGTTTGGAATGTCTGGGAACACCCAAACCAAGCACAGGAGGAGCAGGGCAGGGTGGAGGTGTGGGAAGCACTGCTGGGAACCGCCCCGTGCCCGGGCAGTGTCCGGAGAGCCGGGCAAGGGCAGGGGCTGCCTCCCCCTCCACAGGAGCTGCGTGTCCTGAAGGGACAGCGACAATTCCTCTGCTTTGTGCTGCTGAAACCTGACCCGGCAGCCCCCGAATCCAGGCGAGAGTGCCCAGGGTCTGGTTTCAAGGCTCCCTCTCCACCCTCAGCACTATCTGATGCCATGGAAATGTTCCCAGGCTCCAGGAATCCTTCGCCCCTCTCGGTGCCGTCTCGGATTCCGTGGTGCTGTCGGAAAGCAGAGCCGGGCTCTGCTGAGCTCGCTGCTGTGCCAGGGAAGGGGTGCTGGGAACACAGGGCGGGTAAAACCCCCAGGGTCAAGGGCACATGGGATGGAGAGGAGCCCAAGAGGGTGACTAACAACTCACTAATGACACCTGACCCGGGAGGGGCCTGAGCTGAGGTTTGGAGGAGGATGGGGCTGATTGGAGAGAAACATCATGTGTGTTTGCCTGGCCTGTATTCCTACTTCCTGTTGGAGAGAGATCCTGGGCACCCATCCCTGTCCTTCATCCCTGTCCTCCATCCCTGTGCCCATCCCTGTGCCCATCCCTGTGCCCATCCCCGTGCCCATCCCTGTGCCCATCCCTGCCCTCCATCCCAAAAACCTACTGAGGAGGAAGCAGGAGTGTGAGGATGTGCCCCATCCCCAAATCCCATGGAGGAGCTCCCCCTGCCCAGATCCCCTCAGATCCCTTTTCCCTCCTGCTCCACCTGCCAGCTGGTGCCAGCCCAAGTGTGGGGAACAGGCATTAAAAATGGTTTTTAAATGATTTTAGCTCAGATCAATGCAGAGATGATCCATCCATGGCCCAAGGGCAGCTGTTGCTGCCTTTATCCAGTGGAGCGTTGAAGGCCTGACAGAACCTCCTGTGGGCTGCTGCCCCTTCCCTCCAACAAATCTTCGAATTAAAATGTGGTTTTCCCTGAGGGAAAAGAAGGACTCGAGGTGCCAGGAAGTGGAACTTGCCCCAGCCCTGGAGTGTGAGGGTTAATTGCCCTCTAGACCTCTCCATCTATTCAGAATTTACCAATACCTGGCTCTGGTTTTGCTTTAATTCCTGAACCAATAATCAAAGTTTTATTCCCCAGACTGAGCAAGTTACTCTTTCACCTCCTTTTTTTTCTCAAGCTGATCACCCTGGCAGTGCCCAAGGCTGGGCTGGATGGGCTTGGAGCACCCTGGGCTGGTGGGAAGTGTCCCTGCCACGGCAGGGGATGGCACTGGGGGGGCGTTTCCCCCCTC
>NW_005054532.1:483248-483919 GCF_000277835.1 Geospiza fortis | reverse complement strand
TTCCCTGAGGGAAAAGAAGGACTCGAGGTGCCAGGAAGTGGAACTTGCCCCAGCCCTGGAGTGTGAGGGTTAATTGCCCTCTAGACCTCTCCATCTATTCAGAATTTACCAATACCTGGCTCTGGTTTTGCTTTAATTCCTGAACCAATAATCAAAGTTTTATTCCCCAGACTGAGCAAGTTACTCTTTCACCTCCTTTTTTTTCTCAAGCTGATCACCCTGGCAGTGCCCAAGGCTGGGCTGGATGGGCTTGGAGCACCCTGGGCTGGTGGAAAGTGTCCCTGCCACGGCAGGGGATGGCACTGGGTGGGCTTTTCCCACCTCAAACCATTCAGGCATTCTGGGATGCCAATCCCTGGTTTCCCTGCGCTCACTTTGTGGGGTGAAGGAGCAGGGGAGGTGCTGGGGCAGTCTGGCTGGGATGGCAGCGGGGCTGTTCCACTCCAGCACGGCCAGGATGGAGGCAGGAGCCGGCTGGCACTGCCAGGATGTGGGCACAGGTGATTCCCCTGGCAGGAATCCGCTGCTCACTGAACGGGAGGTTCAAGCCTTCCCTTTTCCCTTCCCACAGCTCCAGGGATGGCCTGGGCTCCGTTCCCAGAGCGTTTTGTAGGGGCAGATGGCTCGGAGCAGGAGGCAGGAGTGCGTGCACGGAGGGAGGGATGGGGAGG
>NW_005054532.1:474626-483238 GCF_000277835.1 Geospiza fortis | reverse complement strand
CGTGCCCCCTGCCACTGGCAGCCCCAGTGCCCTCCCAGCCCTGCAGGGCTGACCTTTCCCTGCTCCTGGACTTGTCAGCAGAACCCGTGAACCAAGCTGGGAATGATTTCCCGCTGATACCCAAAGGTTCTCGGGAATGTCAATGGTTTCCCCTCATTTGTTTGTATTTTCCACCCAGCAATTAATGGGATTTCAGCGAGTCCTTGCCCTGCCACTGGCAGCCCCAGTGCCCTCCCAGCCCTGCAGGGCTGACCTTTCCCTGCTCCTGGACTTGTCAGCAGAACCCGTGAACCAAGCTGGGAATGATTTCCCGCTGATACCCAAAGGTTCTCGGGAATGTCAATGGTTTCCCCTCATTTGTTTGTATTTTCCACCCAGCAATTAATGGGATTTCAGCGAGTCCTTGCATTTAGCAGGAGCCCTGGGCTGCTGCTTCACCTGCCAGGGCCAATTTGCCCCATGTTATGTTTGAAAACATGATCATATTTCTGTCACATCTGCAGCAGCAACCCACAGGCCATTTATTCCAACCTCATCCCACCTGGAAAAGGACAGGCAGGACAGGATATGGGCAGAAGTTTCCCAAGGAAAAGCAAATTCCATGGCATGCTCTGAGCAGCTGAAGTGCCTGGGAGGGTCAGTGCTGGCTCAGGGCTCTGCAGCAGCCCTGGCCCAGGGTGGGGTGGTGACATCAGATGTGGGGACAGGTCTCGGTTTGAACAGCCAGGTGTCTGCTAAGGAAGGCAGGAGACTCCCTTGAAATGGAAAATGCAAACCCCCTCCCTACGAATTGTTATAATTTTGAAATTAAGGGGCTCTCAGGCAAAGATATGGGAATAACAATAACAGTTCTTTACTAGAGAAATTAAAAATACAAATGCAATAGCACAAACAAAAAACCAACCCACTGCTGGAGTCAGACCATGCCCTGCCCCCTGTGTGTCAGGGGGTGGCACAGCCCCATCCCATGGGGGCTCAGCCCTCCTGCAGTGCCAGCTGTGCTGCTGCTGGAGCAGGGATCGGGCAGTTTTCTTTATCTCTCCCACAGCCAACCCTCCCTCCAGGAGATCTCTGCTGTCCATGGCCACTGAGTGTCCCTGCAGGGCTGATCCAATTCCAGCATCCCATGGGGAGATGCTGCGCCCAGGGGAGGAGCCAAGCATTCCTACCTGGATCCAATCTGAGCCTGGAGCAGCACAGCAGCCTTTGCCCACTGCATTGCCAGAGGAGCAGCTTTCTGCTGCCCTGCATTGCCAGAGGGAGCCCAGGCCCATCTGCAGCAGCCCTGGAGCTGCAGAGGAAAACTCCCCCCTTGTGCAGGATCCCTGCTCCAGCAGCAGCACAGCTGGCACTGCAGGAGGGCTGAGCCCCCATGGCATGGGGCTGTGCCACCCCCTGACACACAGGGGGCAGGGCATGCTCTGACTCTGGCAGGGGTGTCTTGTATTACTGCATTTTTAAATTTTTATTTTATTCCCTAGTAAAGAACTGTCATTCCTATTCCCATATCGTTGCCTGAGAGCCCCTTAATTTCAAAATGATAACAATTCAGAGGGAGGGGTTTACATTTTCCATTTCAGGGGAGGCTCCTGCCTTCCTTAGCAGACACCTGGCTGTTCAAACCCAGACATGTCCCCACAAACAGAGGATGTCCCAAACACCAGGACTGGGCTGGGACATTCCCGGGCTGGGACATTCCCTGCCATGGATCAGGCCTCAGGGATTTTCCTTGCAGACAAGTCCATCAGCTGGCAATGATACATCATTCCTCCCTCCTTTCTAATTCCTGCTCTGATGGATGCAGCCAGCCCTTCTCCAAAGCTGACATTTATAGCACCAGTTTTCTCTGGATATAAATATAACCTGGATGTGTTGGAGTAGCAGGAAAATCGTTTAAATGTTCCCTTTGACAGCGAGTTTGAAGATTGCTGACACTAAAACCACTTACTGATATTGTTCTGTATCATCCTGCACTCAGCCTTCAATCATCCTCATTACAGGTGTGCACCAGCTCAGCCTTCCCACCCTTCCCAGCCCCTCACACCTCCTGCAATCCCTGAGGGCCACGGATTCCCACTGGAATGTGGAACAGAACCAACAGCTCGTGAATGAGCAGCTGATCCTGATGATCATGATGATTTAAGGGAGGGGATTGTCTCCCTCTACTCTGTCCTTGTGAGACCCCACCTCCAGCTCTGGGGTGCCAGCACAGGAAGGACCTGGAGCTGCTGGATGAGTCCAGAGAGGCCTTGGAGCTGCTGCAGGGCTGGAGCCCCTCTGGAGCCAGGCTGGAGAGCTGGGGTGCTCACCTGGAGAGGAGAAGGCTCCAGGGAGAGCTCAGAGCCCTTGCAGGGCCTGAAGGGGCTCCAGAAGAGCTGTCCAGAGGTGGGAATACAGAGCCAAACCCTGCAGAAGAAGCAGTTCAGAGTGACAGAGACGTCCAAGAGCGAGCTGGTGCTGAGAAGTTGTCCCAGGCTCTGGTGACACAGCAAAGGGGACAAGCTCTGTTGGAGAGCCCGCAGCAATTCCATCTCCTCAGGGCCACGCAGTCAGGCCAGGCTCTGCTGTCAGGAGCTCTGATGCTCTGGAGAATTGTCTTTTCCCTCCTGAGAGCCAGGATGAGGGAATGCTGAAGCTCTCCTGGCTCCAGGCCCGAGGATGCCCCAGGTGCGTGCGGGGCCGTCCTTGGGCTCCCCGGGAGGAGCTCACTGAGCGCTGCCCGTGTCTCTGGTGATGCCAGGTGATGTTCTCCCCTGTAAACACGAGGAGGGCTGACATCTGCTCTGCTTTCTGCCTGGCTGCCTCCTCCTGGGCCGAGGCGGCGCAGGGGCCGCGATCGGAGGCGACACGAGGGTGACACGAGCGCCGGTGTCAGTGACACGGAGCTGCCAAGGGGTGGGAAAGTCACTGCCAGAGGGCAGGGAGGGCACAGCAGGGAACACCTGGGGGAGGGAAGGAGGAAAGGCAGAGCTGTGGGATACAGTGATGCCAAAGCTCACTGCAGATCCTGTCCCTGGGGAGGGGAGTCAGGGAAATCCTTGCTCCAATTTCAAATGGCGAGCAGAGATCATGGAATTACAGAGGAATGGAATGGGCTGGGTTGGAAGGAACTTAAAGCCCATCCAGTGCCACCCCTGCCATGGGCAGGGACACCTCCCACTGTGCCAGGCTGCTCCAAGCCCTGTCCATCTCCTTGCTGTGCCATTCCATGGTCCCGCTGGTGTTTCCCATTCCCACTCCTGCTGTTCAACCCCCTGCGTTCCCCATTTCCCCAGCAGAGCCTCTCCAGGACACACAATCCAGGGGGCTTTCACTGCACCTGGCCAAGAAAGCCTTGGTTTCTTAGAGCCAGGGAGACTCTTGGCCTCCTTGGGGGTGTTGGAGTGAGCCCAGACCCCCCAGGTGACATTTTCATGGGGGACTTGGCACCTCTGGGTGCCAGCTGCTCCCAAATTCCAGGTGCCCTCTGGCAGTGACATGGTTGTGGCCTCACTGCTGGGACACCCCAGCACCCAGCTGTGCCTGGGCAGCTTTTCCTGGGATGCAGGACACAGCAAACACCAGCTCAGGGACACAAATGCATCCCTTGGTCTCCCCTGGGACCATCCCATCGCCTCATTTCCTCCTCTGGGATGGAGCAGGAGATAAAAGGCATGGGAGACCCCGAGCGGAGCTTTGAGGCCTGGAAAGGGGAAATGCTTTTATTGCTGGATTAATAATTTACCAGGACAAACTGGAATTCAGGGCACGGAGAATCTGAGAGATTCCCACAGAGCTGAGCTTGGCCACTCTTCACCCAGCAAAGAGCTGCTTTTAGGGGCTCCCCCCCTCTTTCCTGCTGCTCCCTAATTTCCAATTTCCCTCCTCTCCAAGGCAAACCTGCAGTGGATATTTTTATTTTCTTATTTTTTGAGCATTTTCCAGCCTCGGGAGGAGCTGGCTGCTGCTGCTCCTGAGGAGTGATAACCTGGCCAAGCAGACTTGGCACCAGGAAAGGGACAATTCACAGCCCAGACAACTTTACCTGGATTGAATTAATCCAAAGCAGCAGCAGCAGCGCCTTCCCAGCCCTGGCAGCACGAGATTGGCACAACTCCCTGATAATAAATTGTGCAGAGAACAGCAAGAAAAGGGGAAAATCCTGACTTTGATGTGCTCAATCTCCCATCTCCAGCACAGCACGGCCCTGGCCACGGATGAGGGTGGAGATTGCAGGCGTGGAGGAAATGGATTGTGCTGGAAAAGGTGGGAAAATTGGGGGGAAGATTAGAGGGACTGGCTGTCATATCTCAGCTGATTCACTGCCTGAGAAAAGATTTGGGGGGTGCTGAAAATTTGGCTTAAACACAAGGCAGGGAACATAGCAATGGGTCCCAACTCCTTGAGGCAGAGCAAGGAAACCTACCTGGAAAAGAAAAATGGCAATATGAGTGGCTGATTAAGGGTTAACTCATTAGTTATCAATTAGGGTTAGAGCCCAGTGCTGCAGGAACTAGCAGGGGTAGGTCATGGAATAGAATCAGGGACTCCCAGACTGCTTTGGAATTTTAAATCCCATCTCATCCCACTCCTGCCATGGCAGGGACACCTCCCACTGCCCCAGGCTGCTCCAGCCCCAGTGTCCAACCTGGCCTTGGGCACTGCCAGGGATCCAGGGGCAGCCCCAGCTGCTCTGGAAAATCTGGCCCACCAAAAATCCAGCTCCCAGCATTGTCAGTTCATTTCTTTCCTGGTTTATCCTGTGAGGAATTTGGGTTCTTAATCCCACTGCTCTTTGGAGGGGGTGTTTGAGAGCTCAGTGCTGGGAGGGCAGCCCCAATTTCCAGCTGGGATTTCACAGTCCCAATTTCCAGCTGGGATTGCACAGTCCCAATTTCCAGCTGGGGTTGCACAGTCCCTTCCCCCTGTTCAGAGCCATATCAATATTCCCCTGAAATGGCACTGGGGGTTATTTTCTTTCTGTTATGAACAGCAGATGAATTCCTGCTCAGCCTCTCTGAAATATTGCTGTGAAAATCAAGGATATGAGCTGATTTATCAGGAGAGAAAAATGCCACAGGGACTAATGCCAGGCTCAGGGACTGCACAGCCAGGGAATAACAGAATTCCTCCTGCAAGGAGGAGCCTGGAGCACAGGGGACTTTGGGAGCATTACCAGGAAAGCACAAATAAGCACCTTCCAAGAGCCAGGTTTTTCCAGCCCTGCTGTCCAGCCTTAGGGCGGGACTCTACAGGGATGCTGGATCCTCATGGCACCCCTGTATCCATGAGATTTTCCCTTTGGCAGCTCGTGCACTGTGTTCCTGTGATCCGAGGGCAGTTTTTGTTGAGGAAGTTGGAGCAGTGAGCACAGCAAATGCCCTTTTTGGGGCACACTCCCAGCAGGATGCTGTGGCCAGGGTGGGGGCCCTGGAGGAGGGACCAGCAGCAGATTTGGTTGGAGGTTTGTGTGCAGGCACAGAATGCAGCTGGGATTTGGGAACACAGTCACACAGAGCAGGAGCAGCGTGCATTATTCATCATGCAGGTAACACTGACACAGGAGAACACTCAGCTGTTAAATGTTGGAAAACAGCAAAAAACAGAGGCCATTGCTGCGGAAAGAACTCTGTCCTGCAAATCTCTTTTATGCTGCAGCTGTCCCACAGTTTGTGCCACCATTAAAATGAAGCAAAAGCAGGGTTTTAGAGAGGTTTTGGGGGGTTTTGCCACCCTCTATTCCCATGGGAAGCTCCAGCTTGTGATCCCCATGCAGAGAGCAGGGGAAGTTTCCAGTCTGTGCTGAAGGGAAAGCAAGGTGGGACTGCCCCACCCTCAGAGCTCAGCCCTGCCCAGGGGCGCTGCTGTGAAAAACGCCAGTCACTTGTTTTAAAATTTTTAAAAGTTTAATAATAATAAAACGGTTATAAAAATAGTAATACAATTAGAGTAATAATAATTTGGACAAATTGAATTAGGAAAATATAAGACAATAAATACAAACAGTTACGGACATCCAGGTACCTTTTTCTGGGCAGCACGAGCCCGAAAAAGGACACCTGTTAACTGAGGATTAACCCTTAAAAACAATAGCCTGTTGCATATTCATACACTTCATACATGATGCATAAATTCCATTCAAACACAGGATTCTGTCTGGTCATCATCTGAATCCTAACAGCGCCTTCGAGGTGGGAAGAAGTCCATTTCTTCTGATAAGAGGGCAATAAATTCTTTTTCTCTGAAAGATTCAGGTGTTCTGTGGCTGCTATCTCGCTGCAAGTCCTTTCTTTAAAAAAAAGTATCCTACACAGCACAGTTTCTATTTTAACATTTTTTATAACCTAAAACTATATTTAACACAGCACTTAAGAGAATTAACACAGCATTGCTTTCTAACACAACACATAAAATATTCATTTTAATATTTGCAAACAGCCAATCACAAAATACATGCATTTTTCACACTGCTCATCCCCAGGGCGGTGATTCCCACCCGGAGCTGACCCTGCTGGCCCCAGGAGCGCCCAGAGTTCCTCCTCCCATGGCCCAGGTGAATCACAGCCCGTGTGCCCCACCCTGCCCAGGACCCCTCTGTCCCCATCCCATGACCACACCGAGGCTGAAACACCCCGGATTTCCCAACCCAGCCAAATGTCAGCGTTTCCCTGAGTCATTTCCTGGCACCACAGCAGGTGACAGTGCTGAAGCAGTGCCAGGTCACTGCTTGGGGCTCCAGCTGGGGGTCCCTCCTGCAGGGAGCTCCACAGCAGCGTGACAGGGACAGGGACAGGGACAACAGCACCGCAGGGCCATCGATCCCAGGCCTGTCAAGGCCACTGGTAACACAACAGTCAACAAGACACATGCCCTGAGGCAGACCTCAAATATTAAATTCCCCAGCGGAGAGGAGTTCCCGGCTTTAATAATTATCCTTCTGCAGCACAGGCCCTTGAAATCTTCTGATGGAAAGTGCATAATTTAAGTGCAAGGTACTTGTATTGTTGTTAGTGGTTAGTGGTGAGATCTGTGCCAGGTCTGCTCTCCTTTAACATCTTCATTTGATCTGAAAGAGGGAGGGTAAAGAGCCTGTTAATTAAATTTGCAGAGGATATGAAATGGGAAGGTGCTGCAAATCCTGGTGAGGACAAAGAGCTAAAAGATAATGCACTGGGAAAGAAGGGTCAGGCCTAGGAAGGAAATAGCCAAATGAAATTCATTCTGAACAAATGCAAAGTAATCCAGCTGGGGAAATATAATTTAACACCATGGAGACTGGGAGAGAGCCATTTGGAGAGCAGTAAGAGGGAGCAGCCTGAGGGACAGCAAATGCAGTGGGATTTGGGATGGGGGTGGTGGGAAGGGCAGGAGCTGAGCACAGACAGCTCCCAGGCCTTCCTGACATGGAAACAGGGCAGGTTTCCTGTCAATGTGCCACTGAGTGCCACCCTGCCCATGTATGCCAGCTGTCAGGGGGCCAAAAGATGCCAGCACTTCAGGAAAACCAGGGATATTTTTGTGTGGAGCCAAAAGATGCCAGCACTTCAGGAAAACCAGGGATATTTTTGTGTGGAGCCAAAAGATGCCAGCACTTCAGGAAAACCAGGGATATTTTTGTGTGGAGCCAAAAGATGCCAGCACTTCAGGAAAACCAGGGATATTTGTGTGGGGGGCAGCCCGGGGCCCTCTGGGGCCATCAGGGCACATGGGGGATGTGACAGAGCCCTAAATCCTCAATGTCCCCTTCCCCAGGGCACACCACAGCTGCAGCCCCACCCTTGGATCAGGCCCTGGAGCTGAGGGGGCCAGGACAAGCTCCAGCCCTGTGCAGGGGGGGTCACAGCCCCCTGGAAGGGAGGGGATCAGCCCCGGGCTCCCATCCCAAACTCCAGGGCATGGTGCAGGAGGCAGCTCCTGGAATGTCACAGCTGCTGTCCCTCACCCTGCAGCCACCACAGCGACACATCTGGGCTCACCTGTGGGGGAATTCTGCCTCCAACCCCTCCCTGTCACTGTATCACTGCCCCCTCCCTGTCCCTGTGCAGGGGACACTGCTGTCCCTTCACGGCCTGTCCTAACTTGGGACCAGCTGCTCCCAGAGCATCCCTGCCATGGCCTTGTGGCACTGCACTGTCCCCGGGGGCTGGCCCCTGCCCCTGTGGGGCACCAGCAGCGTGGGCCAGCCTCCACACCCTGGGACACTACAGGCACATCCCCTGGCAGAGGTGGGGACATTCCCTGCCTCTCTCCTGTGCTCGCACCGTGCCCAGGCAGCCGTGGTGAGCAGACAGCTCCATCCAGGAGGCGCAGTGAGTTTCCAAGAAATCCCGCTGCCTCCTGAGCCAGCCTGGCATGAATATTTCAGTGCAGCTGCCTGGCCCCGGGTGCGGCGCCGCATCCGTGTGCAGCCACCATGGGAGTGTCCCTGTGCCTGTCACTGCTGCACCCTGTCACCGCTGCACCCCTGTAATCACTGCACCCCCATCACTGCTGCACCCCATCACTGCTGCACCCCTGTCACTGCTGCAGCCCTGTCATCACTGCACCCCTGTAATCACTGCACCCCCATCACTGCTGCACCCCTGTCATCACTGCACCCCTGTCACCACGGCACCCTGTCACCGCTGCACCCT
>NW_005054532.1:472754-474215 GCF_000277835.1 Geospiza fortis | reverse complement strand
CCCCCTGCCCCGTCAGGAGCACGGCTCAGCAGAGCAGCCACACGTCTGTCTGTCTGTCTGTCTGTCTGTCTGTCTGTGGGGATGTGTGTGGGGGCACGGCTGGGGAAGCAATGCACCGTTCATTAGCCTCGCTCCGCCTGCCCTAATTGCCTGCTCAGGCTGAAACAATTGTGTTAGAGGCTGCTCTGCCTAATTATTATTGTTCTTTTTAAAATAACGGGGGAGGGAGAGCCAGGGGGAGAGGAGAGGGGAAAGGGGAGAGCAAGCAGCAGGGCAGGGGCACAGGGAAGGCCGGGCTGGAGCAGCGTGCAGGATAAGTGACTTGTTTAATGACTGGGAGTTGCGGGGCTGGTAGGGAATAAACAGGTCTGAAATTGGTTCGCCCCCTCCCCGCCTCCTGCCTGCCCCCCTCTCCTCTCCCACTGTTTATTTCCGAGTGATCAGAGGGAGAATAAAAACCCATCTCGTGTAATAGAGGCAGAGGATTTAATCTGTGTGCCTTGGACTTGGGTAAACTGCAAACATCGATCCGAGCCGGTGGGGAGAGAAAAGAAATTTACAGGCCAATAAAAATATATTAAAAAACTTCCCCTGCCCTCTCGCCGGGGTGGGGGCGATGCCACGGGGCTGAGGGTGGGGAGGGGAGCACAGAGTGACCCAGGGGACTGCGGGAGACCCCAGGGGCCGGGCCGGGGGCAGCGAGGGGCCCCTCTCACCCCCCTGTTAGCCCGGGGGTGCTGCAGGGCTGAGAAGCGGAGGGTCTGCCAGCCAGTCTGACACTTAAGGAATTAGCTCTGCATCATTTGGAGTTTTCTGCTCTACTAATTTTCAGCCGGCTCCTCATTTGGGTGGTTTTCCCCCCACATTTTAAAGGGGCAGCATCCTGGATTGCCGGCACCTCCTGGGTGCCGCTTCTCACACCCTCGCTTGGCAAAACCGGCATATTCTTCCCTCTTCTCCAGCTGCCTCTTCATTTCCACATCGTGTTCCCTTCCCCTGCTGGCATTTGCACAGCCCAGGACGCTCCCAGCTCACCTGTGGCATCACCCCTGTGCCCAAACCCTTCACTCGGCAAACAAACCCACCCAGCCCCGACTTTGCCCTTTGCTGTTTGCTTTGGGCTCGCACCGAGGTCTGCTCTGTGCCTCCTGTCGGCTGATGAAAGCACAATTTCAGCCCTCTGTTGACTGAGGGTGCACTTTAGACTTTTTTTTGCAGGGGAAGAATGGGGCAATGTTTGATCAGAGGTTTGCATTCCCCACACCCAGCTCGCTGTGCTGGGCACGGGGTGAAAACACCGCCCTGGCTTGGGAGAGGGGAGAACAGGGGACATTTCCTGCTCGTGCTCCATCTGCTCAGCTCAGAACACCCCAAAGCACAGCTGCCATCAGCAGGATGTCCCTGCTGGCAGGACCTGGCTGGTGGGGTGGCACCCTGTGCCCTCTGGTACCAGCTGCAGCT
>NW_005054532.1:455301-472707 GCF_000277835.1 Geospiza fortis | reverse complement strand
ACAGGCTCCAGCCGGGCAGATGTGCCCAGAGGCTGCTCTGTGACCTTTCCAGCTCTGCCTGTCCCACCCCCAGAGCGCTCGGAGCACACAGAATTCCAACAATCGTTCTCCTTCCCTGCCCGCCCTGCCCGGCACCCGGCAGCCCATTAACAGCAAAGGAAATCAATGGAATTAAAAAAACAACAAACCAAAAAAACCCAAAAATAATCCAAAAAAACCAAAACAGAATTGAATAAAACCAACCAAAAAAAAAAAAACAAACAAACACCCCAAAAAACCAAAGCAAAACAAACAAAAACCAAAACAAAACAAAAGAAAAAAAAAAGCCACAAAGAAAAACCACACACACACACACAAAAACAAAACTAAGAGAAGCCAAGCCAGCAGCTGGGCCTAGACTCGGTTGTTATCCTGGCCTAGACTGGGTTGTTATCCCGGGCTAGACTGGGTTGTTATCCTGGCCTAGACTCAGTTGTTATCCTGGCCTAGACTCGGTTGTTATCCCGGCCTAGACTGGGTTGTTATCCCGGGCTAGACTGGGTTGTTATCCCGGGCTAGACTGGGTTGTTATCCTGGGCTAGACTGGGTTGTTATCCTGGCCTAGAATCAGTTGTTATCCTGGCCTAGACTCGGTTGTTATCCCGGGCTAGACTGGGTTGTTATCTCGGCCTAGACTCAGTTCTTATCCTACATGAGAAGGACCCAAAATTGCCCCCAGGCATCTCAGGGCTTTGCAGCTCGTTATTGATCACGCATCCATCGACAGCTCCAGGCACTGCTGGCACGGGTAGGCAGGCAAAAATCCCACCCAGCACATCCTCCTGGGCTGCCCAGCCTCCTCAGAACTGCAGGAAGGAGCCCTGGAAGAAATCCAGCTGAAGAAATCGCTGAAGAAATCAGATCAGAGTCATTCTGCTGGACATGGCTCTCACGCGAATGTGCCACCCCGTGTGCACTGCCAGCCCCCTTCACTCCAGCCCTGGTGCCCTTTTAGAGGCAGACATGACTCTGTGCCCCCCCAGACCCTTTGGCTGAGCCCCTGAGGGCTCTTTCAGGAGCTCCTGTTTGGATTTGATCCCACCACCCCCGGCCAAATTCCCACATTCCCCAAGCGGAATTCCCTGGGATTGGCAGTCCTGGGAATGGCCCTCACCCCCACCCTGTGCCCACCCTCATCCCCAAAGGCACCTTGGCACTGATGCCAACTCCTGCTGCCCCGGCTGGTGTCTGGGACCCCTCAGCCCTGCCCTGTCCTGTCCTGGCTGGGTGCAGCCCCCTGCCCATGGACAGGGACAGGGACAGGGACAGCAGGAGCACTTCCCTCACAGCCCATGGCACAAGGAGCCCTCTGCTCCTCACCCCGTGCTCTGCACCCCCTCCAGCCCTGCTCCCCCTCCAGTTCCCACTAGGTCACTTTGCCAAACCCCCTTTTTCAGACAATTTGTTGGGAATATTCCCAGCAAAATCACCTTGGAATGCAGCTGCCATTCCTTGGCACTGCCCCGCTGGATTCCTTGTGCAGGCAGTGGTGCCACCCCTGCTGTGCCATCCCTTCCCAGGGCAGTGTCACCAGGGCTGCCATCCCTGTGCCATCCCTGTGCAGGGCAGTCTCACCAGGGCTGCCATCCCTGTGCCACCCCTTCCCAGGGCAGTGCCACCAGGGCTGACACCCCAGAGGAGAGGGAGAGAGAATTCCTCCCAGGGGAGATCCCACGCTCCCTTTCAGAGGAGCAAATGTCCTTTAATTCCCCATTTAAGGGACATTTCCGAGCCATTGTCCCTCCTGACTGAGTGCTCTGGGCACAGGAATTGGTGCCAGGCTTCCCTGCAGTGGGCAGGGAGAGCTGCAGGTCCTCATTCCCTCCCTGGCACCTGCCCTGGCAGTGCCCTGTGCAGCTGGAGCTCGAGTCACCCTCCTGCTGTGCTTGGAGACCCAAATGTCACCAGGGAGATCATCCAGAGACCCTCCCAGGGCTGGAGCCCCTCTGGGACAGGCTGGGAGAGCTGGGGGTGCTCACCTGGAGAGGAGAAGCTCCAGGGAGAGCTCAGAGCCCCTTCCAGGGCCTAAAGAGGCTCCAGGAGAGCTGGAGAGGGACTGGGGGATGGAGGGATGGAGGGGCAGGACACAGGGAATGGCTCCCACTGCCAGAGGGCAGGGCTGGATGGGATATTGGGAATGAGGAATTGGGGAGGGTGGGCAGGCCCTGGCACAGGGTGCCCAGAGCAGCTGGGGCTGCCCCTGGATCTCTGGCAGTGCCCAAGGCCAGGCTGGAGCACCTGGGACAGTGGGGGGTGTCCCTGCCATGGCAGGGGTGGAACAAGGTGATTTTCTGTCTTTCTACAATTTCTGGGATCTCTCCCTGGGCACGGGTCCCTCCTGGCAGCCAGGGGTGACAACTCTGGGCTCTGCTTTGACTCTCCCAACAAGGGAACTGAAGGTTTCACCCCAGAACAGAGCCCTGCTGACCTTGTGACATCTCCAGGGTGGCAGGTGACGCACCTGGGGTGCCACGGAAGAGGCACTGGGTGGGTGCTGAGGGTGCAGCAGGGAGCAGGGGAACATCACTCCCAGCTGGGAGAACACACATTCTCTTGTATGGAGACAAACAATAAAAGCTCTGGCCTTGAAGAGAGAGGAGTGGAGAGGGAGTGGTGAGAGCTTTGCAGAGCCAGGCCTAGCACGGGGAAAGTGATTAGCGAGTGATTATTCCCGAGTTCTCATTATGTACCAACAAAATGAAATTATCCTGCAACTCGTTGAAGGCACACAAAGGGAAGAACCTTCCCCCGTGGTGCATTATCAGTGGAGGAGCTCCTGGGAGAGCAGCTCTGCCCGCAGCTCTCAACCATCAGCCTGGGAGACGTGGGACAAGCACGGGGGCATCACCCCAATTACTGCCGCCCTCGTTAATCACTCTCTGCTCCCGGTGCAGCCCTTGCCCGGCTCGCTGATGGGATTATCCCTGCACGAGCAGCTCAGGAAGGATGCAGGAGGATCCCAAGGGAGCGGGACGTGGCTGGGAGCAGCTCTCAGGATCAGGAGTGACAGCGATCAAGATGCCGAGTGACAAACGCCTGACGGTGCAGCTCAGCAGCCCCAGCTGGCACCGGGAGCAGCTGCCTGCAGAGGGCAGGGGCTGCCATTCCCCCGGGGAAAACGGGCATGGAGGAGCTGCCAGCAGGTGGGAATCACAGGAATGCTGACATGGTGGGCTCCTCTTCCAGGTGCCTCCTCTGGAATGGAGAGGAGCAGCGGATGGAGGGGCTGGGAGAGCGGGCAGCGAGGAGGGGTCAAAGTGCCAGAAGAAATGAGGAGGGATCAAAGTGCCAGAAGAGATGAGGAGGGAAGGGATTGAGAGGACATCCAGGAAGGCACCAGGAATCCAAAGAGGCAGCAGCAGCTGGAGGCAGAGGCGCTGTGCTTGGCATCAGGAAAGCAGGAGCTGAGTAAGGACGGTCCTTGACCCCCAACCAGCTGTGCGTGCCAGGGAATGGCTGCAGCTGCTTCCCAGGAGCCTTCCCTCAGGTCTGCAGAGCGTTCCCTCAGATCTCCAGGAACATTCCCTCAGATCTCCAGGAACATTCCCTCAGATCTGCAGGAGCATTCCTCCATTCTCCAGCAGCATTCCCTCATTCTCCAGGATCATTCCTCCATTCTCCAGCAGCATTCCCTCATTCTCCAGCAGCATTCTCTCATTCTCCAGGAGTGTTCCCTCAGCTCTGCAGAAGCATTCCTTCAGCTCTCCAGGAGCATTCCCTCACTTCTCCAGCAGCATTCCCTCATTCTCCAGCAGCATTCTCTCATTCTCCAGGAGCACTCCCTCAGCTCTCCAGCTGAAGATGCAACACCAGGACATCTCTGCAGTGTGAAAATCAAACTTTTTGCAGGGAACAGTGGAATCTCCGTGTCCTTCCCCACACTGGTGCTGTAGGGGCAGAATCCAGAGCCAAGGACTGACCCAAAAAGATATGGAAGTGGGGCAGGAGATTGCTGATAGTTCAGAGCCAGCCTGGGCCGTGTTGTGGTGCCTGGTGTCTTCAGTGTAATCTAAATTATTTTGCCTTTTCAAGTTTAAAAAAAATTAAAAATCAATATTTTTGGTGCTATGAGCAGCGCTGGAAATCCAGTGGCTTCCTAAATTCCTTTAGTCCAGGTGATTTTCTCAGGATTCTATCTGACTTGTTTCACTTAGAATTTGAAGAGATGGTTGGCTTTCAATTGTGTTTGAAATCTTTTATGGATTGATTAATGATGGATTGATTAACTTGGGTGAATCTTCCAATGAGCTGGGTGCCCTAATCGCTGTCACCTTGCCAAGGTGTCCATGGGAAGAGACAAATCCCTGATGTCCCCAAGGCCCCTGGGGACAGCTCAGGGCTCCCAAACCACACCAGGCTTTTCACCTGGGGGTGGCGGGGTCAAGAGGCCACAGCCCGTGCTGGAAACCAAACCTCAGCAACCCCAAAGAACTGAGGTCATGGGGAAAGGCAGGATTTGTGCTCCCAGAGCTGCCAGAGCAGGGCTTTGCTTCCCTTCAGCAAGTGACACTGCAGCAAAGTGACATTCCCAATATTTCTGCGCTTTCATGATGTGAGAGCTTTCCCAGCTCATTTCCCTGCCCAGCTCTGTGGCCACAGCAGCAGCAAACTGCTCTGGGAGGGTCACAAACTGAAATCCTTGTGCTGGGGCCTGGCTTTCCTGAGTAGAATGTGATCACAGAGAGGTGAGCTGGGGAATTTGTAACGGGAAACCTTGGGCTGGAGGAGGCTGTGGGCTCTGGGCAGCTTATCTGATGTTCTCTGAGGGCATCACCCAGTGCAGCTCCTGGGGTGCCAGAGGGGCTGAAACTGCAGCAGTGTTGAGATTCTGGAGTCCACACAGGAGGAGGACACTCGATACAATAATAGGTAACAGAGTCTGATAAAGCTGGGCCATCTCCAGGTGAGTGCAGCGTGCTCAGCTCAGCAGAATTCCAGGCAATTCACCCAGCCTGGGCTGGATCCAGCAGCAATTCCAGGGCAGCACATTGGATTTCAAGGACCTGCAAGGACAAAGCCCTTCCCATGGTGGAATCCCCCCAGCACATCCCAAGGAATCACAGAGACCAGGAAGAGCCCTGGAGCGTGGCAGCACCCCCTGGAGAAAACAAACATTGCTCCAGGGGAGGGCTCAGCAATCCATACCCAAACTCACTTGGTTTGGTTCTCATTTGAATATAAGCTCAGCAGGTGACAGGAATTCCTGGAATAAAGAAGAATAACAAAGGGCTGTTGTCATCTCAGAGCAGCCCTGAGCAGGCTGGCAAACCAGACAGGTGGGGAAGGGATGCTACAGTCACCTGAGAACTTTGGGAATCTCAGAATCATGGAGGGGGTTGGGTTGGGAGGGACCTTACAGATCAGCCCATCCCACCCCTGCCATGGCAGGGACACCTCCCACCATCCCAGGCTGCTGCAAGCCCCATCCAGCCTGGCCTTGGGCACTGCCAGGGATCCAGGGCCTGCCCACTCTCCCAGGCAGGAATTTTTCCCAACCTGACCCCTGGCTGATGGCCCTGCTCAGCTGAGGCTCCTTCCCCCAAAATCAGCCCCAGGTGTAGAGCTGTGAGATTGGATGTCCCCACTGCTGCTCCAGCATCTGCTTCCTCCTGGGGATGCCATTCCCAGCCAGCCCAGGCCCTGCAGAAGTGGAGGATGGAAATGTGGATAAATCTGGCAGCATGGGTGGCTGTGAGTGCCCTGAGGGAATCCCAGCACTCCTGCAGATGTAGGACAGGGCCCTGGGAAGACTCTGAACACATTCCCATTCTCAGGAAACACCAGGAGGTGTTGGCACACTCCAAGATCTTCCCAAAGAGCAGCAGCAGTGGCTGCAGGAGCCCCAGCTCTGGAGAAACATCCTCAGTGTGCAGTGGGCGGGAGAAGGGTTTGCCAAGACAGCCCCTTAATTAGTGGGGTGAAGGTGATCCTTCAGGTCCTTTCCAACCCAAAGCATTCCATGATTTTATGAGTTTTCAGGCAAAGTAACAGTAGGGAAATCCTTGCTTCCCTTCCCTGCCCAAGACCCAGCATTCCCAGCTCTCCAACACCCCATGGATGGATGGGATTGGCTCCTTCCCCCCTGGACACCTCCATCCCCACCTTCAGCACTTCCAGTGGCTCCTTTAATCCCAAAGGAAAAGCCTTGGCCTGCATGGAGCAGCAGAGCCCCAGAGTGTGTCTGAGGCTGCTGGAGGTTCTCAAGTTTCCTTCCCAGCAGTGGAAATTACTCAGCACCTGGAAGGCCCAAAAGCCACTGGGATAATCCTGAAACCTTTCCCATTTCAGATGTCTAAAGGCTGGATTCCACCCTGAAATTCATACATCTCCTAAAAATCCCTTGAGATGCCTGTAAGAGGTTTTTGGGGATGAGAACTGGGAGTTCTCCATGTCCAACCTCCTCAGGGAGCTGGGAGGCAACTGGTTCTCAGGGGTGCTCCCGAGTCCAGTGCTGCTGGAGCCATCCCTCCCATACTGCTGCACTTATCCCCTTGGTTAGGCGTCCCTGGGGAATGAGAGGAACTCATTCTGCCCCGAGCTGAGGATTTGGATGCACTGGGGATGTCAAGGAGGATTTTGGAAGTGGAGCCCCATGAGCTGAGAGCTACCCGTGCACCCTGATCCCTGCAGCTCCCCACTGCCCCTCACCAAGGCAGCAGCAACAAATCCAAGGGGAAGCAGAGCAGAGGAGAAAGCTCTGGAGGGGTTAACGTGCTCTGGAGCATGGTTCAGTGAAATTGTCAAAAAATCCCTTCTGACAAATTGCCTCAGAAGAGAGGAAAAAAAATCTAAAGAGCGGAGTGCATGGTAATGATTTCTGAAAAGTTCCCCGGCACCAAAATGGCCAAATACCATTAGCAAAGCAAATTGTGTTTTGTGCACATAATTCACACCAGAACACAGAATTCAGGCCCGTTATTAACGGGACACGAAGCCAAGGCAGCCAGAGAGCTCTGCCTGACTCTGCAGGGCTCAGCCCCAGCCAGGTGCCTGGCAGATCCAGGAGATCGGGAATGCTGTGGGACTCTCCAGGTGCCTGGCAGATCCAGGAGATCGGGAATGCTGTGGGACTCTCCAGCCACACCCCAGCTCCTCCCAAAGCACCTCGGTGTCCTCCTCCCGTCTGGGGAGTGCCTCTTCAAAGCCGGCTGCTCGCAGGACATCAGCAGCTTCCCTACGCTCATTTTCCCAGGCTTTTTGATCACACGGAGCCCGGGGCTGCTCTTTGCATGTCCCCAGTCTTGGCTGCTCTTTGCATGTCCCCAGCCTCCACGGTGCCTCCCGAACCGGCCCAGCCCGACAGAGCCCTGTTCCACCCCAAAGCTGCTTCCTGGGTGATGCCTCAGGTTTCAGCTTTTCTATTTTTCAGATTCTGTGCTGCTTTAGTGTGTAATTCTGAGCTTCACATTAGGGGATGGTGAGCTCTCTGCACAGAGCAGGGAGACAAAACAATTCCTTCTCTAGCTGGGGACCAAGGACAAATGATCCAAATCTCAGCCCAAGAGCACAAACAACATGGGCTGAAGAGAGAAAAACAAGCAGGGTGGGACTGCCTGGGCTAAAGCTGGAATGGAACAATGAACTGCAAGATGCAAATGGAGCAGAACTGATAAAAGTGACAGACCCTATGCCTGCTCCTGCATTTTTGGACCATTTTGGTTCATCTTGGGTGCAGCCCTGGCTGGGCTCTTGTGCTGTCCAAGGTGGCTCCACTGAGGCCTCCTAATAAATCCCTGCTTTATTGTTTAACTCCTCTAGTCTCTGTTCTAGGCCAGCCTTTCCAAGGCCTCAGGGCCATAGACAACCTGCTGGGCAGCCCCAGACACTGACTCCAGCTGCTCATGGAAGAACATCTCCTGTTCTCCTCTGTGGCCTGGCTCTGACACATTCCCAGGTGTCCAGCGCACCAGCAAAAACAATATTCAGGTGGAGCTGGGAGCAGGGAGCCTGTGGAGCAGCCTTCAAACATTCCCTGGCTTGTGATGGAGCTCTGGGAATGTTGTGGTGGAGCTGCTGTGGGATGGAAACCAAGGCACTGCCCGCTTTTCCAAGCCACCCGCCATGCAAATCCCACTGTGGGGATGGAATTAAAGCCATCCACGGCTCCACAGATCCTGGGATTTGTGGCAGGCCTGGTGGCTCAGCCCAGAAACCCCCCGGGGTGTGGGTCAGGCAGGGCTGGTCCTGCTCCCGGTGCTCTCCCGCTGCCGGCGCTGGCACCCCGGCACAGCGGGCACGGAGGATGGTGCCAGCCTTGCCGAGTGCCAGGGCGCCAGCCCAAAGGGCAGGGAGCAGCCCGGCTGGGCAGCCCGGCTGGAATTCGGTCATGGAAAAGCTCTGGAATTCATTAGCTGTGCCCCAGGCCAGGCAGGATTGTAATAAACACCTTCTTTGAGTCCTGTAGGTAGAAGTTACATGAAAATTACCTACTTTAAAAGCGCATTAGCATTTCAAAGGCAGACATTAGGAGACAGCCGAGCGCGATGACTGCGCACTGGCAGGGCTCTGCTTTGCCTCTTTATGCACCCTGACGCTTTTCATCTCACCCGGCCGTGTCGTTCCCTGCTGGATGGGCCGGGAGCTCCCAGAGCTCCCAAACCACTCCCGAGGCTTCCCGTGCCGGATCGGGAGGGAATTACTCCAGCAAGTCCCGGTGCTCCTCATTACTCGCCCTCAAAGGAGCGGTGGAGGAGGCTCCTCCAGCGGGTTCTGCAGCGGCAGAGGTGGAGCCCAGGGTGGATCCCGGGTCCGGGTGATGCACAAAGCCCTGCCCTGCCCCGGTGTCCCCAGTGTTCCCAGTGTTCCCAGCGTCCCCAGTGTTCCCCTGCATTCCCGGCCCTCTGATCTCCAAAGGCAGAGGACAGAGATGGAAGCACTCAGGGACATGAAAGGACCTTTCAGGGAAGGAGCTGAGCAAAGCAGAGCTGGCTAAAAGCGAGCTCAGGATGACCTGGGAATGGGATTTTCCCTGTTAAGTGGTGAGGAAGAACCAGGGACATCAAATGGAGGGATGGAGCAGCAGCACTAACCATGGCAAACCCTTTCCTGCGGGATGCCCTGACCTGTGGCACGGCGATGGCAGGGCTTGGTGGCCCTGCACAGGTGAGCCCAGAGGGTAATTCCCTAAATGAGCAGCTGACGGATCCATCAGGGAATGTACACAAAGGAACAGCCAGGATCTGTGCCGTGGGAAGCCTCCAAACAGGAGCTGCCCTGTGGCTGCTGTACCTGCTGCCTTGCCCTGGTGATAAACAAACCTGGGAGAGATGCTGCTCACTTCCAGGAATTTAAAAGGTTTATCAAAAATACAACAGAAAACTGAATAGAGAAAATATTACAGCACTGGGAGCAGAGGATTTCCCTACCCTGTGCTCACCCACACAATGGAGGTTTCACCTTTTAACCCTTTAGCCCCCACAAAGTTCTGTCCATCGACTCCTCCTTCCCTGCCCAGGGGTGGAGATCCCTTCCTGACACCTTGAGTGGGGGTCAGGTGCTGCCACAGTAACGAGTGACCCCCTGAGGCTTCCCAGCTTCCCAAAAAAAAAAAAAACAACTCCCGACAAAGAAACTTTTCCAGAAAATATGACAGTGACACTCAGGAGCGAGTGGTGGTGGGGCCCTGTGCGTGGTGTGGCAGTGCCACACAGCTGGCACTGTCCCCTCTGTGCCACTCTGCCGTGAGGGGTGGGGGAAGCACAAAGCAGGAGAAGCACCAGGGGAGCTTTGGATTGGATATTACGAGCAATTTCTTCTCCACAAGACTTGTCCAGCATTGGAACAGGCTGCCCAGGGATTTAAAAGGAGTGTGGATGTGGCACTCAGGGACATGGTCAGTGGTGGCCTTGAGTGGGGGTCAGGTGCTGCCACAGTAACGAGTGACCCTCCCAAATGTCCCAAACCCAGGGCACCCCTGGTAACAACACAAGGGGGTAAAACATAACTATAAATCTACAAAACTTCACTCTCTCTCTCTCTCTCTCTCTCTCTCTCTCTCTCTCTCTCTATATATATATATAAAATATTTGCCTTTTAATTGTGAGAGTCAGCCATGGCATTACCCATCTGTCACAAACCCTTCCCTGGCACTTCCTAGCTCCAGCTGGTAGCCGAGCCAAGGGCAGGAGGCATCCTGGCTGTTCCTGGAGCAGGATCTCAGGGGGAGATGGAGGTGCTGATAGGACAGAGTGAGGTGAGGGCAGGGTGTCTCAGCCAGCAGAGAACAATGCTCAGATATCTCGGATCAACAGAGCTCCAGGCTCAGGAATAACCCCCGGGACTGCTCCTGCAGGAGCCTTCCTGCTCCTGCTCCTGTTCCCGGGGAGGGCTCTGAGGCTCATTTTGTGCAAGATGCCACTTGCAGGTCACCCAAACTTCCTCTGGAGCTGCGTGTGCAGAGCGAGGCGAGGCAAGGGAGAGTTATCTCCTGCCAGAGTAATTACTCCTTGTTTTCCCAGATAATACTCGGGGAATTTGAATATGGCCATTTTTCCTGCTCCTGCTGCAGCTCTGAAGATTGTGCTGCTGTCATCTCTGAGTTCTTATCGCTTATCTCTGCTCTTTTATCTTTGCCACTCATTTCAATGCGTTTAAGGCTCCTGCAGAGCCTTGTCTCTGCTCCAGGGAGCCTCTGCACAGCTCCCAGGAGCTGTGGGCCCCTGATGGGTCTCAGAAGCCGCTCCAAGGTGCCAAAACTCTGCCCTGAACCTGGAATGTGCTCCAAGACCTTCAGCAACTTTTTTATCCAACAGGAAATAGCCTCAATCCTTCCTTTCTGGGTTTTCCCTGAGAGATTTGCTCTCTGGGCTCTGGCAGCTGAGCTTTGCACCAAGGTAGGCCTGGCCCCTGCTGAGCCTGGCACCTGGTTTTGGAGCTCTGCTGGTCCTGGGAGATGGAAAATCAGGATTTTGAGGGGCAGGGGGTCAGCCCAGGGTGTTTGTAGGGCCAGAAGAGTGTTTGCAATGGCAGGAGAGGGAAAGGTGGGACTGTGGGGGGCTGGCAAAGGGGGCCAAGCCCACCTGAGAGCCCCAGGCAGCTGCAGCTCCAGAGGTAGCCTGGCACCTGGTTTTGGAGCTCTGCTGGTCCTGGGAGATGGAAAATCAGGATTTTGAGGGGCAGGGGGTCAGCCCAGGGTGTTTGTAGGGCCAGAAGAGTGTTTGCAATGGCAGGAGAGGGAAAGGTGGGACTGTGGGGGGCTGGCAAAGGGGGCCAAGCCCACCTGAGAGCCCCAGGCAGCTGCAGCTCCAGAGGTGGCTCCAGCCCCATTCCCTGCCCTCTCTCACATTCCATCCCCTCACCCTGCACACCTAAACCTCTGCATAAACAACACCTTCACCCTCTGGAATTTGGTCTTGTTCCCTTTTTCTGTGGGCCGGGGTCAGTGCTGCCTGGGGGTGTGAGGGGAGGCCCAGCTTCAAAATCCCATGCGAGGTGTGAGGAGAGGCCCAGCTGGAAAATCCCATGGGGGCTCTGAGGGGAGGCCTAGCTGGAAAATCCCATGGGGGCTCTGAGGGGAGGCCCAGCTGGAAAATCGCATGGCTAAACGCCCTTTGCCATAGGGAGATGCAGCTGCAGGCTCCGTGCCAGGCTCTGCTCCCCCCAGAGCTCCAGGCTGTGCTCCCCAAGCTCTGGGGGGGCTCTCCCAGCACGGGCTCCCCGTGTCAGGTCGGATTTCTCAGTGGGGAGCCGGGAGCAGTTCCTGCAGAGCGGGATCATTACCCACTAACACATAAACCTCACCAGTGCTCCCAGTATCCCGGCGGGGCTGGGGGCTGCAGCCCACGCTGGGAAGGGATTGCAGCACATTCTGGCTTCGGAGCAGGATGGTCCATCCCTCCTTCAAATTAAAAAAATCTCCTGTGCATCCATCTCCTCAGCCACGGGAGGCATTTCCCAGCCGCCATCACGGATTTGGAGCCGGCTGGCACCGCTCCAGGAGACAAAGCCAAGGCAGCCGAGGTGGCCGGGGTGTCACTCCGGGAGCCCCACCCCGTTTGTCCCCGGCACTCTGTCACCTTTAATTACACCCAGAGACGCCCATCAAAGGCAGAGCCGGCTGCAAGGCTGAGGAGGAGTGACAGGGCTGGTGCAGAGGAATTTCACACAACAGCCCAGGCATTTTCTAGCTCACTGACTCGTTTTCCCTGTTTTCTTTTTTTATTTTTTTTTTTTTCCGGATGGCTTTGCACTTGGCAGCCCTGGGCAGGCTGGGGGAGAGCAAGGCTTCCTCCAGAGCCAGGAGAAGCCAAAACTCTTCATTCACTCATCTCCTCATTCATTCCCTCCACAACATCTGTGCATTCACCAGGATGCTCCCCCAGGCTCAGAGCTGTGCCCACAACAGCTTGGTGGCACCGGGTCCCTGCTCTCAGGTGGTGGCACTGGGGAGCTCTCAGGTGGTGGCACTGGGTTCCTGCTCCAGGTGGTGGCATTGGGGAGCTCTCAGGTGGTGGCCCCAGGCCAGCATGGCAGCCCTGGGCACCTGGGGGTGACACCTTGAGCTGGGGCTGCCTTTTTGCAGCTGGACAACATCTGGTACTGTCCCCACCACCCTGCCCTGTGTGTCCCCACAGAGGGGCTGCCCAGAGTCTGTCACCTGCTGCTCAGGGAGGTCACCTGAGCTCCCAGTGAGGATCCCTCTGATCCCTGAACTCCCAGTTAGGGTCCCTCTGATCCCTTAATTCTCTGTGAGGACCCCTCTGATCCCTGAACTCCCAGTCAGGACCTGCACAAACCTCATCATTTAAGCAGTGGCCTCGAGGCTGTTGCTCTGTAGGTCCAGGGTCTGCTGGAAAAACCAGCTGTGCCCCATTTTCCAGACATTTCTGGGAACCTGCTCCAAAGGTGGAGCCCCACAACTCATCCTATGGGATCCTCAGCTCAGGGAAGGGCAGGATGGGGATGAGCAGGAGAGGAAGGAACAGGTGGTAGAGCAAGGGGACAGGGATGAAGTTAGGAAGCCCATGGGACCTGCCATGGCACAAGGGGACACCTCACAGCTCCCACTGCCTGCAGGAGCCAGGGCTGGAATGTGGGGGCAGCTCTTGGAAGTGCAGAGCAGGAGCACAGCCAGCTCTGGATCTCAGAAGCATTCAGAGGCACAGGAATGAACTGATCCCAGCAATTCCCCCTGCACAGGAGGCAGAACTCCTGCCCTGGGCAGAGACCAGAGAGGCTGTGGAGTGTCCCTGCCTGGGGATATTCCAGATATCCCTGAGCCCTGGGATGGCCCTGCTGGAGCAGGGAGGTGGCACCAGGTGAGCCCCAGTCTGGGACTCCCTGATCCCGTGATTTCCCACTCCCTGAGTGAACACAACAAAGACACCAGCAGGGTTTGTGGCTCTGTGACATCTCTGGCTCAGTAGAACAGGCAGAGGCTCAAAGAAACCCTCCCAGAAGGTTTCACCCAGCCTGGCTCTGCTCTGGTCCCCGCAGCACCGGGGGGAGTTCGGCAGAATTGGGGCCCTGCCCTGTCACTGACATATTTTATGAAAATCCTTTCACTAGGATTTTTCTCCTGAGAAGCTGAGAGGCCTCAGAAATGAAATGTAAACAATGATTATCTGATTGTTTGGAATGTGGTGTGGAGATGGTTTACCAACAGGTGCATCTTTGATTGGTTGCATGTGAATTGTTTTTAATTAATGGCCAATGACAGCCAGCTGTGTCAGACTCCCTGGTCAGTCGCAAGATTATTTTATTCATTCCTTTCCTTTCTAGCTTTCTGATGACTCCTTTCTCTTTCTTTAGTATAGTTTTAGTATAGCATATAGAATAGAATAGAATAGAATAGAATAGAATAGAATAGAATAGAATAGAATAGAATAGAATAGAATAGAATAGAATAGAATAGATATCATATCATAATAAATCAGCCTTCTGAAACATGGAGTCAAGGTTCTCATCTCTCACCTCGTCCTGGGGACCCTCAAACACCAGCACACTGCCCTGCCCCATGGCAGCTCCTGTGCCAGCTGTGCTCGCAGCCACTCCCCTGGATGAACCCTTGCCTGAAGTTGCCATCTAGGGGAGCACACAAAGGCACAGCCTGCCAGCGAGGTGAGGAACCGAGCACACCAAACACCTCCAGGGGCTTTGTGCTTCTAGAGACAGCGACAAAGAATGGAAATAAAGCGACTTAAAGCGCTCCAAAGGCAGCTCGGTAATGACAAACACATGGCTTGGAGAGCCTGAGAACACAGAGGGAACTGAGTGTTTATAAACTCTGAGAGATTCACTGGTGGTGTGAGGGGGCAGCTCCGGGCAGGGATTTCCCCCAGGAGAGGATTTTGGGTCCAATCCTGGGAAATATTTGAATGTTGGGATAGAAATCACTCTGACCTGTCTGCTGGGATTTGCCCCTTGACTCCCAGGCTGCTGGTGCTGCTCGGGGCAGGGCTGGGGTGGCTGGGCTCACTCCTGCTGCCCCATTTCCCGGGAGAGCCTTTCCCAAGTGGCCCCTGGCTCATTCAGCTCCTCTGGGTTCTCATCTCTCACCTCGAGCTCCTCCGGGATCAGCTCAGCTCCTCCAGGATCACCCCTGTTCACACGGGATTTCTACCCCATGCTTTTGTGGTGGCAAAAGGGGGAGATAAAAGAAGAGATGGGGTCAGTGTGAGCTCTCCAGCGAGGCTGAATCTGGGTTAAATCCAGAGGATGGAAACAAACTCAGTGGGATTCGGGGAGCAGAGGGGAACACGCAGGGAAGGAGTGGAGAGCAGGGGAAGGTGGGTGAGGGTGGCTGGGGGCACAGCCGGTGGCACATCCCCGGTGGCACATCCCCGGTGGCACATCCCCGGTGGCACAGCCGCTCTGGATCATTCCCCAGGTGCCAGTTCACCCAGCAGGCTGCAGCGCTGGCAGCTCTGCAGACAAAAGGTTCCCCATATCTGCATTTCTGAGGCTCTTATCGCGGCGGAGTCTCGCTGCTCGCAGCCCTTTCCTCCACAAGGGCAGAGTGTTCCTATTGTTGTTACACAAATCGCTTCCCCTGCCGGTTCCTTCCCTTCCAGGCTACTGAGTGGAGCTTGGCTCGGCTCCCTCTGGACTAATTTGATGAGAGATAATTATCTTGTTAATATCATCTTATTTTCTTAAGTCCCAGCCTCTCTTTTATTAATTCTGTCAGTCGCGGGTTGTGTTGCTCTTAGGTCCGTGGCTTTTCAAAACACTCTAACAGGCACTTCTGGGAGAAAGTCGGGAAAAGAACAACTTCACCAGGAGAATGTAAATATTGACATTTTTTCACAATGGAGGTTTTTAATCGGCTCCTCCTCGCAGGGTTGGCCGCTGGGAACCCTCTTGGCCACTGTGGCCGCGGGTGGGATGCGGCTGCAGCGGGAGATGCTCGGGATCTGCTGCTCCTGAGGGAAGAGCAGCAGAGGAGCAGGGGCAGGAATTCTGCCTGGAGGGAGCGGGAGGTGCCCCAGGACACCTGAAACGAGGCTGTGCCCCCTCGTTGTTCTGAATCCGCTGAATGCAGCAGGAAAGGGATGGGAATTGAAAAAGGAGTGTGGATGTGGGGTGGTTTGCAGGAAAAGGCTCTGTTCCCCCTATCCAAGAACTGCCCATCCTTGTTCTGAATCCAGCAGGAAAAGGATGGAAGTTGGGAAAGGAGAGTGGGGTGGTTTGCAGGGAAAGGCTCCATTCCCACTATCCAAGAACTGCCCATCCTTGTGCTGAATCCACTGAATCCAGCAGGAACGCCATGGAAAATGGGAAGAGAGCATGGATGTGGGGTGGTTTGCAAGGAAAAACTCTGCTCCCACTCTGTGGGGTGGTTTGCAGGGAAAGGCTCCATTCCCACTATCCAAGAACTGCCCATCCTTGTTCTGAATACACTGAATCCAGCAGGAAAGGGATGGGAATTGGGAAGAGAGTGTGGATGTGCAGTAGTTTGCAAGGAAAAGCTCCATTCCCCCTATCCAAGAACTATCCATCCTTGCTCTGAATCCACTGAATCCAGCAGGAAAGGGACAGAAAATGGGAAGAGAGCGTGGATGTGGGGTGGTTTGCAAGGAAAAACTCTGTTCCCACTATCCTAGAACTGCCCATCCTTGCTCTGAATCCACTAAATCCAGAAGGAAAGGGATGGAAATTGAAAAAGGACCGTGGATGTGGGGTGGTTTGCAGTGAAAGGCTCGGTTCCCCCATCCAAGGGCACTCTGGGATATGGGGATGTGGCTGACCCGAGCCTGTGCAGGGGACAGGGATCCCACAAAACCTTTCTGAGCCTTTCAGAGCTCGTTATCCTTTGCAAGAACGTTTATGGCTGCTGTTAACATTAACAGTGGGATTGTGTTATCCTAAATAATCCCACACAGGGCTCATTGTGGGGCCACACCTGGAGCTGCAGCCCCCAGCACTTGTCCTGGGCTTCCCAGCAGGCATGCCAGGCAGGATCCCACCTTCCCTGGCATCACATCTTCCCTGCACTCCTCATCAGCAGGGGAAGAGTTTGTGTGGCTGCAGAGAGGATGCCTTGATCCTTCTGGATGCCCCAGCACTGCCCTGGGACAGGGTGAGGGCACTCAGCTCCACAGGGATGAGGAGATTCTGGGATTTGTCAGGGAAAAGGAGCCATTTTAGCATCACGTGAAGGGGTAGAGGAACCTTCCTGCTCAGGGCAACTTGAAGGAGGATTTTGTATGAGAAATGCAATCTTTCTTCCAGCACCACTCCAGATCTGCACAGGATTTTTTCCCCTTGGATCAGGGCCTGAATCCCTCTAAAACAAAGCAGGAGTGGGAATGCGAGCTTGGGAGTGAAGTGTGTTCTCAAGCAATTTTCTGAATCAGGATGGGAATGCAAACCTCTTCTCTTTGACTCGAGGGTTTGACTTTCTTTTTTTTTTTCTTTTCCCTTTTCAATAACACAGATCTCAAACTCATTCAAGGCAGGGAAAATGAGGGGGTCGGGCTGACTTCCTCTCTGCCAGGAACAGAATTCCATTAAGCTGCTCCTGCCTGCTTGCAGGAAGGAGCTGTTTGCTCCCAGTTTGTGCTCACGCTGTGCCTGGTGCTGGAGCATCCAAGAGCTTCCCAGGGCTGCATGAAACAATGGGATTTAATATCTGCAGCATGCTCCAAAGCTGGGGAGTCCCACTCATTTATTCCAGGAGCTGAACTCATTCACTGGCAGGGCAGGGAAGTGTTTTCTGCAGTGGCAGATGGACTTCCAGCATTTAATCAAGGAGAATCCCATTTTTCAGCTGATGTGGAGGGTTCTTTTAGAGTCCTACATGGTCTGGGGTCACCCCACAGGCTCCACTGAGCAGAGGGAAACTGATAAATTAGAAATAAAATCAGAAAAATTATTCAGGTCTTATTGGGGGGGAGTCTCTGATTTGGTCATCTCCCTGGAGAAAAA
>NW_005054532.1:436877-455291 GCF_000277835.1 Geospiza fortis | reverse complement strand
AGATGCAAGGAGGGACAGGGAGATGAAGGGTGAGAGAACAGAGGGGAAAGGGTGAGAAGGGAAAGGTGGATGCTCTCCCCAGCTCCCCTGGGAATGGCAGCCTGGCTGCTCCTCCCCTGCAGGCAGCTCTGGGGGAAGCTTTGCTCTCCTGGCATGCCAAGCTGCCCTCCTGGGACACAGCTCAGCTCCAGCAGCTCCACAGGCTCAGACCCAACGGGAAACGAGGGCTGCACCTGCTTTAGGCCTAGAAAAGCAAGTGATAAAAACGAGAGCAGGCTTCTGGTACTAAAGTGATTTCAGCATTTATTCTAATAAAAAGAAAGGCCTGAAGTAAGGGGGCCCAGGCCGAGCAGGAGCGTTCCCTCAATGTTGGAGCAGCGCCGGTGCTGGGGCTGCTCAGCAGTGATGGCCCCGATGGTCCAGGTGGGGCAGCACAGCTTCCCTGGGTCAGATGCCCCTTTTTATCCTGTTTTTTGTCCCCTTTGATTGGTTTCTGTTTGGATCCTTCATTTACATGAAGGTTTAAGGTGTGTGATTGGCCCATGACAGTTCTGTCCAGGCGGCTCCTTTCGCTTGGGGGGTGCTGCACTTTACTGAGATGCAATTCCTTATAACTCCCCTTTTAACCCCTTTTACCATAACCAAACTAACAGCACATGTTAAAAACGAGAGCAGGCTCCTGGTACTAAAGTGATTTCAGCATTTATTATAATAAAAAGGAAAGGCCCAAAGCAGGGGGCCCAGGCCGAGCAGGAGCGTTCCCTCGAGGATGGAGCAGCGCCGGCGCTGGGGCTGCTCAGCAGCGATGGCCCCGATGGTCCAGGTGGGGCAGCACAGCTTCCCTGGGTCAGATGCCCCTTTTTATCCTGTTTTTTGTCCCTTTGGATTGGTTTCTGTTGGGATCCTTCATTTACATGAAGGTTTAAGGCCTTGATTGGCCCATGACAGTTCTGCCCAGGCTGGCCCATGGTGCATTTACTGAGGTGCGTTATGGTACCGTGAGTGCTGGATTTCCTATAACTGCCCTTTTAACCCCTTTTACAATATAACAACCAAACTAACAGTACATGCTTAATGATCTATCAACTATTTTACAACAGTTTCTAACCTATTTTTAACACAAGGATACATGGATATATTATAGCAGCTTCATGCACATTTATTGTTTGTACCAAGATATTTCATTGTTCAAGAAGCCACAGCCCATCTGTCCTCTGCTCAGAGCTCCCTTTTTCCACAAGGAAAATAAATCCTGAGAGCTCCAAAGTGAGGGAAGGTGGCTCCAGTCTGGCTCAGCATCCATCAGCTCACCCCATTCCCAGTGCTGCCCTGCAGGGAGATGAGGCTTGTCCTGCTCTGCCCATTCCAGGCCAGGGATGCAGCTGGGATCAGGCAGGATTTGGCTGCTGCCATCAAGGCAAACCCACCCTAAATATGGAGCAAAGCCCAAGAGGAGCAGGCAGGCTCCAAACCAGCTCAGAGCCTGGCTGCTTGCAGGGGTGGAGCTCCTGAGTGAGCTCCTATTTTTGGTTTTTTCCTCATTTTCTGCCATGCAGCAACTGCTTTATTTACTGTCCCAGGCTGCAGCCAGCCCAGAAACGGGAATGTCCTCACCTGCTCCTCTCCCAAACCCATTGCTCTGGGATCCTCAGGAACTCGTTTGCACAGGGCTCTGCATCCTGAAGGGCTTTATGGAGATTGAATGGATCCATTAGTGTGGATACCCAGCTCCAGGCCTCCAGGCACCTGGGCCCTGCTTGGTTCTTCTTTCATGTTATTTGTAGGTTTCCTTTCTTGCTTTTTCCTTTTTTTTTTTTTTTTTTGGGGGGGGGGGTATTTGTTGTTGTGGTGGCTTTCTTTGGGTTTTTAGTAGTTTGGTTTTGGTTTTGTTGGGTTTTTTTTTGGTTTTTTGTGGGAAAACTTTCCTAAGGAGAGCTTGTGCATTCAGAGCAAAGCTCCCAGTGACTCCACAGCCACCCAGCCCTCAGCAACTCCAGGTCTCAGCCAGATCCAGGGGATGAGGAACCCTCAGAAATCAGCAGTGAAATACCCAGTGCTCAACAATTCCTGGCTATAGGTGAGAGAGCTGCAGCAGGGATGCAGGGATACAGGGACAGGGAAATGCGGTTTCCAGTCTGGTGTCCAGTCTTTTAAATCTTTCCTACAAAGATTCACCTGCTTTCCTAAGACTTCCCCAGTTTTTCCAGGAGAGTCCTGCAGGACAAGCTCTGGCTGACTCCACACCAATTCTCAGTGGGCTGGATCCGGAAAAGAAAGGAAATTATGACCATAAAATCAGAAATACAAACTCAGGGGGTGCAGATTGTTGCTGTTGCATTCAAAATAAGGCACTGACAGTGAGTAAAATCTTCATTTTTGTGGCTGGTGTTGTCTGTGGTCTTAGAAAAAGGCACCAACAAAGGAAAATCCAATCATGAACCACCATTCACCCCCCTGGCTCATCTGTGGACTTCCCCATGTGTGACCTGTGCTGGCTGCTCCTCCTGGTCCCTGGACAGCAGCTGCCCCTCAGGGCTCTGCCACATGCTCGGGCATTCCCTGTGCATTGCACACACTTCCCAGAGCCTGCAAACAGGGGGTGGCATTAATTCCAGGCGATTTGTCACCAGGGCAGCTCGGCAGGTGGCGGGGTGGCAGTGATCAAAGGGCATCGGGTGCCTCTCCACGTGCCAGCATCGGGAATGCTCAGCCCTGAGAGCTCCTGTGCAGGGCATCCATCATTTTCCTGTTGGTTATCATTTTCCATCATGCGTCTCCTGTGCATTTTTAATTGGTTAATTACTTTATTCATATACTAAGCACACCCTCAAGCTCCAATTATTATCAGCATTAAGTGCTCTGTTCGTGCCATTCATCTTCCCCGAGCTCTCTGTGGCCGTTTCCTGGCCCAGCTTCCTCCCTGTGCGGCACCTGCAGCTTCCTCAGCCCCTCCTCAGCCTCACTCCGGCCCTCCTCTCATTAGTTTATTATCTCTGCCTGGTAATCAGCCCCTCTCCCCAGCTCCTCGTTACTGCTGCTGCAATTACGAGCCCGGCAGCATCGTCCCGGTGCAGCTCCTGCAGCAATTCCATGTTGGGAAGGATGAAAGTTTGACAAGGAAGTCTCACAGATATGTGTGCTTGGCAGAAAGGTTTTTAAATGTAGAATTTAAAAGAAAGATTTTTAAATGTAGAATTTAAAATAAAAAATTCTTCTGAAGAAGGAATAGAGATGGAAGCAAGTTTTGATATAGAAGAAAAGAATTGCTGAGCCAGTCTCACTGGATAACCAAGGAGGCAAAGGGTGTGTTAGTTAGAAGGGTTTTTATGGCTTAGAGCAAAGGATAAACCCACCCCAAACAAGATGTTTTTACCAAGCAGAAAGATAGCACAGGCAAACAAATCAGCAAATGTTGCAAGTAGAAAAAAGGTCTCAGAATTTTCCACTCAAGAAAACTGAAAAACAACTTCTAGTTTAAACTGTAATGTACTGACTTTTAGTGATTGGAGAATAGTAACATGAATATGGTAATTACAGTAGTTATGATAAGCTATAGATAATAGTTAAGGTATAGATTGGTTCTACTGTATTAAGATGCTCAGCAAAGAAAAGTCTAGAATGCATTGTAACCTAAACTAAGTGTGCAGCTGGAGTTGACAGCTGTAGGCACAGCTCTGTCACCCACGACCCCGGACTGCTGGAACACCTTGGATACAATAAATTGCATTTTGGAGAGCCCCTGGAGTCCCACGTCTCTCATTCAGGCTCTTACAATTCCAGGGCGCAGCTCCCGCAGCCCTGGCCGGCGTTAATGATCAGCCGAGCTGTTTGTTCACACCGCACCCCGGGGACTCCGTGTGCCAGCTCGGTTTAAAAACTCCGCCTGCGCCCCGGGGAGGAAATCCAAACTCTTCCCTCATCGCTGCTGCGGTTTGGGAAGGGATGGGAATGGGCTGGAGGGAGGGAGGATCCAGGGGCAGGGTGGGCAAGGGAGCAGCAGGGACAGGGCAGGGATCCATCCAGGCTGGAGCAGCCCTGGGGGAAGGATTTGGGGCATTGGTGGGGAAAAGCTGCCCCAGAACCCCCCGTGGGCAGCAGGGCAGGGGGATTCTGCCCCTGTGCTCAGGTGATTTCCCACGTGCAGAGCTGCCCCAGCCCTGGCCCAGCACAGGCAGGAGCTGGAGCTGCTGCAGCCAGGCCAGAGGAGGCTCCAGGATGAGCAGAGGGATGGAGCAGCTCTGCTGGCAGGAAAGGCTGGCACAGCTGCCATTGTTCACCTGCACAGGAGGAGGAGTGCAGGAGTGCTGACCCTGCCCTGCTCGGGGATTTATCTGCAAGAACAGACTTAAACTCCCCAGAGACTCCCAAACACTTCTTGGAGGGGCTTTTCCAATATTCCCATCCTCTTTCCCCCTTCCTGGAAACCTCCCAAAGGCACCAAAATGTCCTGCCAGGCTTGCTCCCCTCACCTGCAGGACACATCCCAGATGGGTTTTGCTTTGCCATCCCACTTTTCCTCCCTGCTGGGGAGCTCAGCCCGCCCTGCTCCCAGCAGTGCCCTGCTCCTTTCCTTGGCTTCCCAAGCCAAAGCTCCTGGCAGGAACAGGGTCAGCTGGAGCATGGCTGGAGGTGCCCTGCCCTTTCCCATGGCTCTGTGATCCCAAAATACCAGGATCCCCACCCAGCTGGGAGAGCAGGCTCCCTCACAGGGGCACTTTGTGTATTTAAAGCTCTGCCTGTGCTGTAATTCCGTGTGCAACATTAATTATCCAGCTCCCACTGTTGCCATGACGCTCCTTAAAGCCATCAAAGCCGTCAGGAGCCCGTGCTACCCCCAGCCCAGCCTCCTGCTCTCTCCTGGGCTCCAGCCCAGCCCCAGGGCTGCTGTTCTGGGTCACCTGCCCCTCTGCCCAGCACTAAGGCCACATTTGGACTTTGGGAAGTTGTGTCTCATTCCCAGGCTGCATTCCAAGAAGTGCCTGACTCCAAACATGCCCATTTTTAGGTCAAATTGCAGAATTACTCTTTCCTTAGCACAACATTGCCCTATCTTTAGAAGCTAAAAGGGATGTTTAGAGTTAGAAGGAGAAAGGAAAAAAGAAATGAAGGGGGGTGGGGTGAATAAACACATCCTGAGCCCTGGAAAACACACAAATATGAGATCAAAAGGGAATGAGCCAAATTCTGAATAACCTGATGTCTGCAGCATTTACATCCCTCAGAGCTGACACTGAGACACCCCACAGGCAGTGACAGAACAGAACTGGGAGCTTCCCCCTCCTGCCCCCAGCACAGCCCAAATGCTGCAGGGAAGCCTTTTACACCTCCTCCAAGTGCCAGGAGGTCAGCTCTGCTTCACCTGCAGGGAGGGTTAGTGCAGAGAAACAAGGATTTGTGCTGGGGAAAGCTTTCCCCAGAACTCCAGCGGGATTTTCGCTCTGCGACAGCCCCTATGGGCCCCTGCAGGGTGTGGGGCTCTCATTTGTGGGGTCTGTGCTCAGTCCAGGGCACAGCAGCAACCCCAGCGCTGGGTTTGGCCCTAAAATGCTTCCAGTCCCTCCCATGATGGGAATGGGGCAGCTCTGCCATGGGGAAAGGCTGGGAGGGCTGGGATTGTTCACCTGGAGCAGAAAAGCTTTGGGATGACCTCATGGTGGCCTTGCAGGACCTGAAGGAGCCAAAAGAAGATGGAGAGAGATGATTTACAAGGACCAGGACAAGGGGGAATGTCTTCACTGCCAGAGCATGAGTTTAGAGTGAATATTGGGGGAAAAAATCCTCCCTGTGACTTTTTACATGGACAGACAGTGCTAGGGCAAGGGGCAATGATTTTAAAGTAGGAGAGATTTAGATGGGATATTGGGAATGAGGAATTGTTCCCTGTGAGGGTGGGCAGGCCCTGGCACAGGGTGCCCAGAGCAGCTGGGGCTGCCCCTGGATCCCTGGCAGTGCCCAAGGCCAGGCTGGAGCACCTGGGACAGTGGGAGGTGTCCCTGCCATGGCAGGGGTGAAAGAGCTTCCTAAATCTCTCCTCTTTAGTTCCAAACCACCCCCCTTGTTAAAGAGGAGATGCTGCCCCACTAAAGAGGGCTGAGCCCTTTCCTCATTCCCTGGAGTTCTCCCTTTCCTGCCCTCCAGCCTCTGGCCCCAGCTGGGAGCTGCAGAGCAGAGAGCTGTGTTTGCTGAGGAGGGAGATGGGAGCAGAGCTGGAACTTCTGCTCCTGAAATGCCATTGCTGACAGTGTTCACACCTAGAGCAGCTGGCACCCTTCTCCCTGTGCCAGGGGCTGTGCTGGGAACCAGCTCCTGCCTGGAAGCAGCTCCCAGCTCTGTTCAGAGGCTGTGCCAGGAGCCAGGCAGGATCTGTCCCGATATTACTGGTGATGAAGGAGCCTCCTGTATGAGAGACAAGTCCATTTCCAATCCATCTGTATCTATATCTAAAAAAGGCTCCATTTTCCCCAGCCCAGGATGAATTGCTGCCACAGCTTAGCTCGACTCCATTACAGCCCATTCAAATCCCCTTCATTATCCCAAGGAGCAAGGTGACACCAAAAGCTTGTCTCAGGGAATTTATGGCACAGTGGAGACTCTTAGATCCACTCAACCCCATTAAAAGCTTCTCCCCTATAAAACATGCACCTTATTAGGCACCTCAGCAGCAGCCTGGCCCTGCTTCCCCAGCAAGGAGCACATTCCAAGGGTTCTATCCCTCCCTGCTCCTGGCTTTGCTGGTGGGGAGAGCTTTATGCAGCCCTTTATTCCCAGCCTGCTCACCCAGCCAGGATAAAAGCAAACACACCCCACTGGCCAAAGCCAGCCTTTTATTCAGGTCTCCTCCTGCCATAAAGCCTGGAAAAAGGGATTTGGGGTGGGATTGTTGTGAAATACACAGTGAAACACCGTGTTTGGGTTTGTTTAAGGGCATTGAATTAAAACAAATTTACTCTCAAAATCTCTTTAAGAAAACGTGAGCTGGGATCCAGCAGCCTGTGCTGAGTCCCTGACGCTTTCTCCAAGCTGCTCCCTGCTCACAGATGTGCTCTGTCTTCATCTCAGAGAGGAAGTTCTGTTCCCATCACAGCTCCCACTGCTCCTTCTGGAGCTGGGGAGGCAGGAGAGGATGAGGAGGTGCTGGGGAAGGACCTGCTGAGGCTGCCCTGCACATTCCCACCTCCATCCCCTCTCCAGATCCACCCTCCCTGCAGCTGGGCTCAGCCTCATCCCTCACCTGAGCAGCCCAGGGGACGTTCCTGGGGCAGATAACCCTTCCCAGCAGGGAAGAGCTGGAATATCTCATCCCTAAGGAAGTGATCCTGCTTTTCTCCCACATTTTTCCCCCCTTTTCACCTCCCAGTCTCCCCCAGCTCCAGGCTGTGCCCTTCAGGAGTGCAGGTGGCACCTCTGAGAGCTGCTGGTTATTTCAGCTAAATCTGTTTGTGCTTTTGCCCCTCATTTAGTCCCATCCCGCTGTTGTTTGCTGAGCTGGATCATGCAAATCCAAACAAAACCAATACTGGAGCCAGCAAGGTCAGCAGAGCCCACAGCCACCCCTGCTGTGTCACCTCTGTGCCCTCTGAGCCCACACTGGGGTGGCTTTGTCCCTTCCCTGTGCTGGGAGTGCTCCAGCCCCAGCAGCAGGGACAGGCCCTGTGTGGGGTCACACTCAGCTCTGTCCCGCCCTGATCCCAAGGATCCCACACCCCTCGGTGCTCCTGGGGCGTGCAGGACCCAGCACCTCCCTGGAGAGGGGGAATTTCCCTGGGGAACTGGAGTAACTCTGCTTTGGGATAGGTGGGGTAAGGGTGGCAAAGCAGGAAAGTGAAATCCCATCAAAAAGCTGAACAGGAGAAGCAGCAGCTCTGCCTGGATCACACAGGCATTGCTGGAACTGGAGAATTGGAGAATTCCAGAGCCATTCCTTGCAGGTGGGAAGCTGTGAACACTCAGGGTAACTCAGTGGCTCCTGAGGCTGTGGAGATCAGTGGAGATCAGGGTGATCCCATGTGCCCGTGCAGGAGGTCAGGGATCAGTGATCCCCAAGGAGCTCTGTCCTATTTATCCCAAGGCCAGAGACCTTCCCCAGCTCGTGCCCATGTCCACCCCACAGCTCCCAGCTGGTTAAGGCACCTCCTCCCAAAACTCATCCAACTTCAAGGGAGAACTCCCAGCGAGGGAGGATCACCCACCTCCTCCACGGGTTGTTTGTGACTAATTCTCTTCCCTGCTGGAATGTGTCTCCTTTGCAGGTGGAATTTGTCTAATTTCAGCTTCCAGCCACCACATCTTGTTACACCTTTGATCGCCAGATTAAAGAGCTCTCGAGTCTCAAATAAATTCTCTTCTGCTGGGGACTCCCAGCCTTGTGCCAAGCAAGGATTCAAAGTGTTTTTCGTTAAGCCTGTCATTAGAAAAGGAGGTGTTTGGCTTGGTGTCTCTTTAAAATTTCATTAACTTTTATGCCTCTTTCCTGGATTCTTTCCAAGTTTTCATTAAGTGTGACCCTGGAACTGGACACTGAGCACACCCAGAGCCCTCCTTAAAGCAATGCATGGTCCCACAGACCTGGGAAGTTCTTTTCTTTAGGATCTTCCAGTTCAGAAGGTCCCACCTGCTTCCTCACACTTCCCTAATCCATGTTCAGCAGCGTGTGGATATCTTTGTTCCTCGAAGTGAGGATCTTCAGTGCATTGACCCAAAATTCAGGCTCCTGGAACAAATTCAACCTCCAAGTGATTCATGCTGCCCTGGCCACGTTTATCTTCCTGCTGGGCTTTGTATCCTCTTTAATTCTTATCTCTCCAGACTGTGCACTCCCCTTCAGGTCATGGATAAATACTCTTGGCTCTCCTCAGGAAAACCTGGCACTGATCTGATGATTTGGCCTGGAAACTGCTGAGGATGATCCTCCCAGCCCTGAGGGACAGGGAATTCCCTCCACCCCAGCAGCACCTCGCACACCATCAGCACTTCCACCTGCCAGGAATCCCCCAGCTCCTGCCCGCACAAAGAGCCCTGCAGGGAATGGGAAGCAGGGCTGGAACAGCTGGGATGGTGGATGTGTGTCCTGCTGGAGCAGGGAGCTGAGCCTGTGCACCTGGAAACTGCTGCCAGGCTCTGTGGGACAGCTGCAGGGTTTAATCCCGATCCAGGAGGAGGTGGAGGCTCCAAGGCAGGGCAGGAGGGGCACACAAAGGAGGGCTGATGAGTGTGGCTGGGAAAGAACCGGCTCCATGGGAGTGAAAAGCTCCATGAACGGCTCCATGGGAGTCAGCTTTTCCAAATTAAACCTGGGCACGGCGTTGTGCCCGAGGGAGGAAGAGGATGGTGAGGAGCACCAGCCCCACACAGGGCTGGGCATCCAGGGGTTCTGGGGGCAGCCAGCAGCCAGGCAGGGGCCTCCAGGGCAGCTCCAGAAGTGGGAAATCCCAACAGTGGGGAATCAAATCTCTCCTTTAAGATGACCAGGAAAGCTTTGTGCTTCTGGAAGTCCTCCTATCTATTTGGTATCACTTTTTGGGATCCCTCCAGCATGGCAAGATGGGAGATGATTCCCTTGGAAAACTCTTATTTAATTACTTCTGCTGCTAAAGCAGCATCTGAACATCTCTTGTTGCAGCAGCAGAAATAAAATGCAGCCCTGGAGAACCACTGAAACCTTGTGGGGTGATGGAGAAGGTGGAGAAAGGCTCCTCTGGAAGTTCAGGAGGCAGCAGGCACAAACACAAGGGCAGTGCCATAAAGCATGAGGAGAAGGTTCTTCCCCACAGGGCAGGTCAAGCACCAGGCCAACGGCCCAGAGAAGTGAGGGCATCTTCATCCTTTGGAATCTTCATCTTCCACCTTTAGGATCTTCATCATTCCATATCTTTATCCTTCATTCTTCAAGATCATCATCTTTCATCTTTCAAGATCTTTATCCTTCAGGATCTTCATCATCCTTCATCTTCACCCTTAATCCTTCAAGATATTCGTCCTTCATTCTTCAACATCTTCATCTTTTGAGATCTTCATCCTTTGAGATCTTCATCCTTCATCCTTTATCCTTCACCCTTCAAGATCTTCATCCTTCATTCTTCAAGATCTTCATCCTCTGAAGTCCAACAGCAATGCCCTGAGCAACCTGAGCTGAGTTTGAATCTGGCTCTGCCTGGAGCAGAAAGCAGAACTGGAAACCTCTTGAGGGCTCTTAAACTCCATAATTTTCTGATTCCCCAGCAGTTCCAGGAGCAGTTTTTCCAGGATTTTTGGAGCAGTGGCACCGTGCAGACCAAGAGTGCAAACTGGATTTCTCTGGATATTCATGACATATTCCTTCAGGAATATTTGGATCCTGTGACTCCACAGGAACAGACTGAAGGATGGACTCCAGACTGTCCTGACTCCACTTGCTTCTCCAGTCCCTCCAACTACACTCTCTGCAGTTTTTAAACTCATTCAAAAATGCAAACACCAAATTTGAAGCAGAAATTTTGTATTTCTGGGTGAAAAATTATAACTTAAGTTTCTGATTTTTTTCTTCGCTCAATCTTTTTGCCGCTCCAAACCTCCCAGGTAAAGGTCACTGGGTCACCTCAGCACTGCCCAGAACAGCTGGAGCAGCTCTGCTGCCCTCAGGAAGTACAGGAAGGAGCCTTGGAACAAAAACCTGGAGCCCCAGAAGCTGGAGATTCCCTGGAATGGCTGCTGGGGCTGAAAGTTAATTTGTCATTGTTCTACTGCAGCGTCTGCAGCCCTTTAGGTGAAAATGAGCATTTCAAGGCAAGCCCCCAGACAAAGCTCGTTCTGATTCCAAACTGTTCCTGCAATGTAAAGATTAAAACAATAACATTTAAGCCTGGGAGCTCCAAATGGGAAGGAGCAGTGCGGGGAGGCTCGGCAGCAGCGCCGGAAGCCCTGCTAATGACGGCAGTAAATTGGATCAGAAGGATTCGCTCATTTTGGGAAGAGAGATGGAGTAGCTGGGGCTATTCTCACTGGCACTAAACTCATCACATTGTTTACACTGCACCTTCCTGCTCCACGCTGGAAATCGGACCTTGCCTGGGCAGGAAGAGCAGGGAGAAGTCAAAGATTCACGGTGATGTTTGATCCCTGCCTGGGTTGGTTTGGGGTTTTTTTCATATGGGAGTTGTTGGGAAAATGCTGAGTGCAGAGAAGGGTGTTGGGATGGTCAGTGCTGGGTGACAGAGCTGGGGACAAAGGCTGATGGGCAAAAGGAGAGGAAAGGTGTGTTAGATGTGTGATGTCATGGGAAGAGACAATCCCAGGATCACTGAGGTTGGAAAAGCTCTCCCAGCCCATGGAATCCAAGCTGTGCCCGATCCCCTCCTTGTCCCCAGCCCAGAGCACTGAGTGCCACCTTCAGGCCTTCCTTGGATGGGGATTCCAAATTCCCCTGGGCAGCCCCTCCCAGTCCCTGAGCCCCCTTTCCATGGCCCTCCTGGCAGGAGCTGTGCAGAGCCACAAGGGCCCCCTGAGCCTCCTTTGCTCCAGGCTGAGCCCCTTCCCAGCTCCCTCAGCCTCTCCTGGGGCTCCAGCCCCTTCCCAGCTCCGTTGCCCATAAGGTGCCGAGGGCTGGGTGACAGCAAGGTGCCTGCAGGATGGGGGGCCTGGCACCAGCTGTGCTGGAACCTGCTGGATCATGGACCCCACCCAGGGCACCTGAGCACTGAGGGGAGGCTCCAGGTGGCCTCAGGGACAGGAGAGCTCTGTCTCTGCAGAGAGAGTGAGACCAGGGAGTGACACCATGCCAGCCTCGTAGACACCAGCCAGGCCAGCTCAGAGGCTGGCAGGGAGCTCTCCCTGCACAGCAGCACCTGGAGTCCTTATCTGCTTCCCTCAGCCTCCAGCTTGGTGCTCTCCCAGCCCATCAGCTGCTCCCCATTCCTCATCCCACTGGGATGGAGGTGGGAGCTGCCAGCTCACCTGCACAGCACTCACCCTGCTGGAGCTGCCTGTCACACTGCATTTCTGCCGCCCTTCTCTGCAAAGCTCGATGCCTGGGCAGGAATTTGGTGCCTTTCCAGCACTTGGAAATGATTCCTGTGGCCCTGCAGGTGCTCAAAGGAGGTGGGACTGGGAGCTCAGATGTGAGGGCGCTGCAGGGAATGAGCGTCACCCAATGGCCTTTCCCTGCCTGCCTCACAAAACCTGCAGGAAGGAGCTCTGGGATGGGCCAAGATGCCAAATACTCCAAGGCCTTGCTCTGGGAAGCTCAGCCCATCTCATCAGGGCAGTGGAGAAGGGATTAAGGAGCTTCTGACCATCACTTCAGCATGGAGTTGACTTCTCTGTGCAAAAAGTCTCCTCTGGGTGAGGCCAGGAGTGCTGGTACCTCTCTAGAGCAGACAACAGAAAGCTGCTGCCATCATCCAACAACCCTTGGGCCCTGGGGCTGCCTGGGGTGCAGTTCCCATGGATGCGTGCAGATTCCATGGATGAGTGCAGATTCCATGGATGAGTGCAGATTCCATGGATGAGTGCAGATCCCATGGATGTGTGCAGTTCCCATGGATCTGTGCAGTTCCCATGGATGTGCAGATTCCATGGATCTGTGCAGTTTCCCATAGCTGTGTGCAGAGTCCATGGATGTGTACAGTTTTCCATGGCTGTGTGCAGTTCCCATGGATGAGTGCAGATTCCATGGATGTGTGCAGATTTCCATGGATGTGTGCAGTGTCCATGGATGTGTGCAGCTTCCATGGAAGTATGCAGATTCCATGGAAGTGTGCAGATCCCATAGATGACTGCAGATTCCATGGATCTGTGCAGTTCTCTGTGGCTGTATGCAGAGTCCATGGATGGTCCAGAGTCCATGGATCTGTGCAGTTTTCCATGGCTGTGTGCAGTTTTTTAGGGATCTGTGCAGTTTTCCATTGATATGTGCAGTTTTTAGGGATCTGTGCAGTTTTTTAGGGATCTGTGCAGTTTTCCATGGCTGTGTGCAGTCCCTCTCCTCCTGCTGGCTCCTCCCCGTGCTCCCAGCCCAGCTCTGTGACTCCCTGGTGCCTGAAGAGCAAAAGCTCAGCAGGGCCATTCTGCTCCCAGGGAAGGCACAGGGGCTCCCTGGATTTTGTGGCACCAAGAGAAAACATTCCTGCGAGAGAGGAATCTCAGTGTGAGCCTAAACAACACTGGGAGAAGGGGAATGGCATCTCCTGAGTGACCTGGGTGAGCTGGAGGGGCTCTCCCTCCCTCCCTCTGCCCCTGCTGCCCCTGGAGAAGCTCCTCTGGCCCAGGGGTGGCAGCAGCTGCAGCTGGGAGCCCCCCACAGCGATGAATTCTGAATTTCCCTGCTCCAAGCCCACACTTCTCACCCTGCCAGGCTTTCCTCAGGGTCGTGCTCGGGAGGGAAGATTTGCTCCCAAGCTCTGGCAGGGCCATATAACAAAATCAGCCTGCAAGGTTCCTTACTCATCTCATTATACACACCGAGACCCTGGGCAGGCAAAGATAAAGCAAAATAAGGGAAAATTATTGCATCTCTTAAATGGGAATAAAATATCTCCGGGTGAAATCATTGCAGCCGCTCGCTGTGGGGTGGAGAGAGGCACCAGCAGGTGCCAGGGGTGCCCTGGGGGCACCAGCAGGGTTAGGGACCAGCCCAGTGGTGGCACCAGCAGAGCCCAGGGCTGTGTGCAGTGGCAGTGTGACCCTCTGTGGTGGTGGCAGTGGCCGTGGCACACAGGTGACGTTTCCAGGGAGCTGTGTGTGCCTCAGTTTCCCCCCAGCTGGCTGGGCTGGCAGCTGCAGCTCCCAGGGCAGCAGTTAAGGAGATCATGTTCGTACACGGAGTGGAATTCCAGTGGCTGTGCCCGTGTAAGTGCTAAGTGCTATTAACAACCAACAGCAGCTCCCCTTCCTGCCTTTGCCTCGGGCCATTCCAGCCCAGTGAAGCATCACAGGCAGCACTACCTGGCAGTGCAAACCTCGGGATAAGCTGGAAACCTGGAGCGGGGAGTCCAGAGAGATGTGCCTGGCTTTATCCAGGCTGATGGTGCAGGCTGCTTGGGAGGTGGGAGAGATACCCCAGGGTGAAGGAAGCATCCCCCAGAAGGTGGGACAGGCAGGGGGTGGGATGTGGAGACACCAGCGGCTGAAGGAAACATTCCCCATGAAGCTGGGACGGGCAGGGGTGGTGGATGCAGCCCCCAGGCCTGGTTTGGGGAGGAGGTGGCCACGTTGGTGTTTTTGTTGTTTTTTTGGTGGTGCCTCCTGCCCTGCGCCCAAAGCTGTGCCAGATCCCAGCCCTGAGCGGGCTGTGCCATCCCAGCCTCCCCCTCATCACCTTCCCCATTCCCATCCTTCCTCCTGCAGCTGGATCCTGCCTGGAGACAGATGATGTGCTGGGCAGCAACAGCAAAGTTTATTAAGTTGGGGTGGGAAGCTCTGGCAGGCTGGGTTCACAATTAGGCTCCCAAAGGCAAGATCATAAAGCATCCAGACACTTGGGATACGGGGCTGATTACCAGCATCCTTCATCATTAAATATTAACACCCAGGCTGCTTAAAGGCCACTGCAAGAATTATAGAATTTAATACCTATCACGCTCTATCAATAGGCCGGGAGAAATATGGGCCTTGCGCCTGTGTGGGTTTTTTTTTTTTCAGGCTTCAGAGTAAACTGGAAGTCTGGCAAAATTAAACAGCACAATTCTTGCTTGGGAGCCACTGGGAATTGCAAACAGGGAGCACCAGGGATCAGCCATGTTTGATATGCTGGGGGAGAGAGCTCATTAAAACACAGGCGCTGGGACCAGAAGGAGAGGAAATTAAAGCATAATTTAAGAAAAGAAACCCATCCATGGAGCATGGCTGCAGCCCCCAGCGCTCCCCAGCGTGCCTGGCTGCTCCCAGTGAACCCAGACTCAGTGACCCCAGGCTCCCAGTCAGCCCCACACTGGTGGGATGGGCTAAGGAGGGTCTGTACCAACTCCTAGAACACCCTGACTGTGCTCCCAGTGATTCCAGTCAGCTCCAGACTGGTGGGATGGGCTAAGGAGGGTCTGTACCAACTCCTAAAACAGTGCTCCCAGTGATCCCAGTTAGCCAGTTAGCCCCAGACTGGTGGGATGGGCTAAGGAGGGTTTGTACCAACTCCTAAAACACCCTGATTCTGTTCCCAGTGATTCCAGTCAGCCCCAGACTGGTGGGATGGGCTAAAGGAGGGTTTGTCCCCAACCCCACAAACCCCTGACTGTGCTGGCACAGAGCCCTCCATGAAATCCTTCCCAGGGGCCACATTCCCCCTTTCCAGCCCATGCACGTGGGATGAAATGGCCAGGACACGACCGAGGCTCCCCAGCACTGCTCACAAATCCTTTATACGGAGCACAAAGCTGGGAAAATCCTGGAAGTCTCTAAAAAGTTGCTGCTTGTGACAGCAATTCTTTTTCTTCCTTGTCTTGCAATACTGGGCTCAGTTGTAGGAAAAGTGTCTGGGTCGGGTGGCCCTTTTGGGATGGGTGACAGAATCCATGATGGAAACATTGGAGGGGACAGGCTGCTGGGACTGTCCCATGGGTGGCAAAGGCACTGTCCCCAGAGCTCCAAACCCATCTCAGAGCTCCAAACCCATCCCAGAGCTCCAAACCCACCATTCCCAGTCCCAAAGCCACCATCTCAGAGCTCCAAACCCATCCCAGAGCTCCAAACTCATCCCAGAGCTCCAAACCCACCATTCCCAGTCCCAAACCCAGCATCCCCAAAGCTCCAAACCCACCATCCCAAAGGACTGAAATATCACTCAGAAAGTGCAGAGTTCCTTCAGTACAAAGGGAAATCCGTGGCCGGGTTGGAGCTGTGACCGTCCAGCTGTTCCTGGGATGTCCCTGCTGTCTCCTGGGCTGGTTTGGAGCCAAGTCTGACCCCATAACACAAACCAGAGCAGCTCAGTGAACCCCGAGTGTGGCCAGGCTGGGATTTCCCATGCTTTTCCATACTTTTCCATGCCTTTCCATGCTTTCTGCTCACGCAGAGCTGGCAACAAGAGCGTTTGAGCAGTGCGAGCCCCGGGGTGATGGAGGAGGAGCGGCGCCACCCGCGTGGGACGCAGAGCCTGGAAAGGGCTTGGGCACGGGCTGTTCATGTGGAAAAGCGCAGGAATCTGCAGCCAGGTCTCCTTTTTTCCTGCAGAAAGCTCTCCCCTGCCCTCCTTTTCACGCCACCGCTGTCACCTCCGCTTTTCCCTGTCTCCTCCTGACTCCTTGCCCCGGGGCTCGGTGGCACCGCTGCCCCTGCAGCCCCCGCGGCTCCCCGCTCCCCATCCCACCCCAGAGCAGGGAACGAACCTCTTCCAGAGGCAGCGAGGCAAATCCAGGCGTGCCCGGCTCTGGGGAGGCTGATTGAAATAACTAATTAGGTTCTCACAGCCGTTCGTTCGCTGCGCGAGAATGAAGAGCGGATCCCACTCTGTGTTTCCTAATGAATCCCGCTCGATGCTTCCTAATGATTTGGTTAAGGGAATTTGCGCTGTCTCCAGGCTGTGCAGCCCATGCAGCCCAGCCCAGCTGCTGGGGAAGCTTTGGATACTCTCCCAAATTTACCTTTCCCTGCTGCCATACAGGATTTTTAATGTTCCATCTCCCGCTGCCATCCCAAACAATCCCCTTTTCCCTGTTTGTCCTATTTAGACGCACACAGATGGTTTTCAATTTTCCCCGTCTTTTTTGAGCATCTCTGAGGGAATTTCCACAAGGCAGATCTCCTCTCCCCAGCCCAGCACAAAGCGAGGCCGGAGCTCTGTGCTCACGTCCCACATTCCCACGCCCCACGAGTGCTCTGATCCCACAAAAACTGGCGGATCCAACACCTGCCCTGCTGCAGGAAGTTCTCCTGAGCTCAGGAGGGCTGCCTGTCAATAACAGCATTGCTGGGGAGGAGTCTGAGGCAGATTCGGATGAAATCATCTCTTTTAATTGTTATTTTCCAAGCCAGTCACTCCACGGTGATTTTTCCTTCTCAATTCCATTGTTTATTCCTTCTTGCTCCATTATCTCTTAGCTGGGGGGAGATTGAGGGTTTTTTCTCCCTGGCTGTTATTTTTCAGTGGCTCAGGTCATCCAAACTTCTGGGAGTTGCTAAAATCATGCTTCTTTCTCCAGCTCCATTTTAATTCCCACCCTTGACTTTTCCCAGTGTTTTATTCTCCTCCAGTGCACGTCTCTTTCCCCAGGGAATTGCCAGCGTGGCAATAAATCACTGCTAATTCTCCTCCCTGCTCCTCACACCTCTTCTTTAAACAAATTTAATTTTTCACACATTCATTTTTGCACTGTTTATGAGGAAAGCTTTGGGTTTTAAAATATTTGGTTTTTTTTTTTCCAGTCACACCATTTTTCCCACTTGGAATGAAGCATCCCAAGGACTTGGAGCTGACATTGCTTTCACCCCCCTCCCTGCTCTATTGCAGTGGTTTTCTTTGAGCTGCTTTCACAAAATATTCCCTTTTGTTTGTCCTGCACACCCCTGGCTGCACCAATACCTTCCAGCACAGCTCCTCTGCTCATTATTCTTTTCCTACAAGCCTTAAGAAATTCCAAGTCACCTCCTGCTATTCCATTTGGAGTGGCAGTTTTGTCATCCTCAGCTCCTCCAGTGCCAGCACTGAAGTCCCCCTGTCTGGAGCTTTCTGCAGCCTCTCTCACTCACTGCAGGTCTCTGTTGTGACTCAATTATGGGGCTTTTAAAGATTCCTCCGGGAGCTGTGGCTCTCCTGGATTTTAATCTCCCACCCAGGACAACATTCCCATTCTTTTTATTACTTCTACCACTGTGATTAATTTACTACAGGCAGAAGGGAAGGTTGGCTCCACAAAGCTCTGGCACATCCCTGCTCCAAGGTGTTTATTCCAACAATGATTGCACAGATCCACTGGATGCTGGAGCACCAGGGAGGCTCAGGGGGGATATCAGGAAATATTTCTTCACTGGAAGAGTGGTTAAGCTTTGGAATGGGCTGCCCAGGCCAGGGGAGGGTCACAATCCTGGGAAACGTTGGTTCAAAAAATGAGTAGAGGCGGGATTAGCATGATGGATTTGTGGGGATGTGAAAGGGTGCACTTGGAGATCTTGGAGGGCTTTGCCAACCTTAGTGATTCCAGCATTGGGAAGAGCATTCCCAGCAGGACAGGGAGGGATCCTGCCCCTGTGCCCAGCCCTGGGGACACCTCTGGCTGCTGTGTCCAGCTCTGGATGCTCAGCACAGCAGGGACAGGAGCTCCTGGAGCTGAGCAAGGGCCTAGAGCATCTCAGTGCCCAGGAAAGGCTGAGGGAGCTGGGGCTGCTCAGCCTGGAGAGGAGCCCCAGGGAGAGAGAGGGGCCTCAGCCCTGGCTGTCCCTGCGTGTCCCTGGCTGTCCCTGGGTGTCCCTGAGTCCCCCAGTCTCTGTCTGTCCCAGTCTGTCCCCGTGGTC
>NW_005054532.1:431403-436798 GCF_000277835.1 Geospiza fortis | reverse complement strand
TGTCCGTGTGTCCCCCAGTCTGTCCCTGTGCGCAGGCTCAGGGCAGCCCCAGGCTCTGCTCCAGGCCCAGCCATGGCCCCAGAGCCACGGGCAGGGCCTGAGCCCAGGAGCTGCCCCTGCCCAGGAGGCAGAGCTGCTGCCCTGGGCAGTGCCAGCCCTGAGCAGATGGGGCAGAGGCTGTGCAGTGTCCCTGCCTGGGGACATGGCAGAGCTGTGAGCACACCCTGCTGTGCCCTGAGCTCTGCCATGGCCCTGCTGGAGCACGGAGGGGACACCGGGTGAGCTCCTGCCTGCCTGAACCTCCCCAAATGGATTTCAGGGAATGAAGGAATTCCTGGTGCTCCCAGCTCAGTTCTTGTGTCTCATTCCAGCTCTGGAGCTCCTCCAGCCCCACTGGATGAAAGCTCTGGGAGGCATTTGAGCGCCTTAAAACATTCAGAGTCACCCCAAATTGTCCTGTTGTGGTGAAGACATCCAAGGAAATGCTCCAAGTGGGATCATTTAAGAGCAGTGGAGCCAGGCAGACTGCCTGGACACTCTCCCAAAAATCTGCAACAGAAATGGGGGAAATCCCACCCTGAACCATCCAGTGCTGCCCTATCTCCCTGCAGCATTCCCCAAAAATAAGGGCCCAAGGTGAAGAGATGCCAAAGGAGAAATTCCAGAAAGGGCCCTTCCATTTCTACAAGGGAAAAATAAATATATTCAGTCAAAGATTAAATGCCAGCTTGAAGAGGCATTCAGCCACACTTCAAGGAACAGCTCCAATATAGAAAACAAGAAAAGAACATTTCTGAGAACTTCAATTAAGTACAAGGTAACTTGGAATCATTCCCATCCGTTCCTTAAATTTTCCAGACTATCTTTTCTCCTTTAATTTACGCACGGCTCTCAGAAAGGCTTTGCTACATCAAAGATACTTTTTGTCTCCTTTGTTCAAATGGATAAATTTGCCTACAAAAATTAGAAATATCATCAACAGTGGAAAATAATTTATTTGTAAAAGGAACTAACTTTTGTTTGAACTAGAGCTGGGAATCGAGATAATGTCTATGAATATGTGGAATGAATAGATGGAAGTATCTGAATTTATGGAAATACATGAATTCTCCTTTGCTGATAGAAAATTACAGTCAGGGCCCATCGCAAGGCAAATTAATATTCAACATAATCTCATTCCCACACAGGAGCCCAAAGAGACAATTGATCTTGTTTGCACTGAAATCAATGGAAAAACTCCCGGAGTTGGGCTTCCAAGGAGGAGCAGAGGCAGCAGGACACCTGAGCTGCTGCACACCCACCCCTTCCCAGCATCCCAAAGGCTTTGGAACCTCTGGGGCTGCCATGGGATTGAGGATCCCACGCCGGGTCTGGTTTGTTCCGCTCCAAGTCACTCTCACAAAGCAGCAGGAGGGATGTGCTCGCCCCAGGCCACCTTTGCAGCTCTGTGCTCCAGGCCTTCAATCTCCCTCTCAGGGAAGATGTTTTCCTTCAAGGCTCAGCCCTGGCAGGAGCAATATTGGCTCTAGCAGACCTTATTTTTCATTTCTCTTTCAAATGCATTGATTTTTTATCTGCTTGATTCCGAGGAAGAGCTGTGGCACCTCTTTTACATTCCAAGGCTGCCTCAGGAGCTGGAATAACTCAGAGCTCTGGATGTTCAGCTGGAGCCAGGCTGGTCCTGCCAGCTCAATGTCCCCAGCATCTGTGAGGACAGGGGGAATGTGGCATCTCTCAGCCTCCTGGGACAGCTGGGAGCTGAAACCCAGCAGTCAGAATCCTTGGACACACACTGGGAATGATCATTCCCCCACCAGGGCTGCTCCTGCTGATTTATTAATGATTTAAATCCAACCAGTGCTGGAGTGTCCAAGCCAGCTCCACAGAGCCCAGGCATGCTAAAGGCAGGCAGGTCTTTTCCCTGCAATAAGAGCAATGTCCAGAGCTCCCAGCAGATCCCAAACTGTGGAACCCAGAGGAAAGACCTGGACAAAAATCCCACCTTGGCATGGAAACACTTTGGAGAGTTCCACCTGCTCAGGGGTGGAACTTCCACATGTTCCTGCACAGAACAGAGCAGGGCTGTCCTGATGGGGACAAATCCATCCAGGAGCTGCTTGCACTGACCCAGAATTCCCAACCAGACAATGCCAGGCACTGCAAGCTCCCAGCAGGCTCTGATCCTGTTCTCCTGCCTCTGATCCCGTTCTCCTCCTTCTGATCCCGTTCTCCTGCCTCTGATCCCGTTCTCCTGCCTCTGATCCTGTTCTCCTGCCTCTGATCCCGTTCTCTTGCCTCTGATCCTGCTCCTTCTGCCTCTGATCCCATTCTCCTGCCTCTGATCCTGTTCTCCTGCCTCTGATCCCATTCTCCTGCCTCTGACCCTGCTCCTCCTGCCTCTCATCCCTGTGGAACACCCTGGGAAGAACCTGCTGCTGACAAAGATTTCCTCCCATGGCTGAGGAGCTTGGGTGGGGGCAGAAATTTCAGAAAGGACACAAAAAAGTAGAGCAGTGTCAAGAAAAAACAGTGTTCCATATGCCAAGCTCAGGGAAAACCAGGCTGGAATAAAGCACTGAAATAATGGCAGCTTCTTGAGTAGGTTTAGCTTGGATTTTGGGATGAAATTCCTCCCTGGCAGGGTGGGCAGGCCCTGGCACAGGGTGCCCAGAGCAGCTGGGGCTGCCCCTGGATCCCTGGCAGTGCCCAAGGCCAGGTTGGACACTGGGGCTGGGAGCACCTGGGACAGTGGGAGGTGTCCCTGCCATGGCAGGGGATGGTACTGGATGAGATTTAAGGTCCCTTCCACCTCAAACCATTCCATGATTCCCCCAGCACTGCCAACCCCACCACCACCCCATGTTCTCTTTTCCTGGTGATGGGAGGCAGAAAATATGAGATCAGTTCTCTTTAAAAAAGGCAGAAGGGGATGGAGACAGGGAATGTGCTTTCCATGCCAGGCAAATCCAAAGGAAGTGTGATAAACTCTGGAATCAATGGGAGCCCAGAGAGATGTGGATGTACCAGGAAGAATCAGCACAGCTTCTCCAGGGGAAATCACATCCATGACATTTCCTTGGAGGTGGCAAGGCTGGTCCAGGCAAGAGTTTGCTGTAGTTAAACTGGATTTCCCAAAAATTCCATTAAAAATGCTCACAAAAGGCACTTGGAGACACTGAGATTTTAGGGAATGCAAGAGGAAGTCCCTCCATGGATTTCAGAGCAGTCAATAACATGACACTGAGGGAAGGATAACTGATTTGTGCTCCACACCAGCCACGGGGATCCTGGGAGGCCTGTCCTGGGATCTGCAGTGTGGAACACTCATCAATGATCCGGAAAAGTGGGGAATGATGAAGTGACAGTGTTTGCCTATGCGACAAAATTATTCAGGATCATGAAATCCAACAGTGACAGTGAAAAGCTCTGGAGGATCTGCTGAGAATGAGTTCCTGACAATAAAACAGGAGGTGAAATTCAGTGTAAATACATGGAAGGTTATGGCAGGGAAGGGGAAAAAATCCGGAGTGGGAATGGAGTTTAAACAATTATTAACTCAGAATGAGCTGCCAGTGCTCATCCCAGAGTTCACAGAGCCCTGGGAAAGTGTCCTGGGAATGCTGCTCAGGTGTGAGCCTGGTGTCTCAGGTTGGAAGATGTACCTGGGTGTGTGTTCTGTCCCCATCTGTCAGAGCTGGGGCAGTTCTCTGCTGTTCATGGGGCAGTTTTTTCTTTATCTCTCCCACAGCCAACCCTCCCTCCAGGAGATCTCTGCTGTCCATGGCCACTGAGTGTCCCTGCAGGGCTGATCCAATTCCAGCATCCCATGGGGAGATGCTGCGCCCAGGGGAGGAGCCAAGCATTCCTACCTGGATCCAATCTGAGCCTGGAGCAGCACAGCAGCCTTTGCCCCCTGCATTGCCAGAGGAGCAGCTTTCTGCTGCCCTGCATTGCCAGAGGGAGCCCAGGCCCATCTGCAGCAGCCCTGGAGCTGCAGAGGAAAACTCCCCCCTTGTGCAGGATCCCTGCTGCAGCAGCAGCACAGCTGGCACTGCAGGAGGGCTGAGCCCCCATGGCATGGGGCTGTGCCACCCCTGACACACAGGGGGCAGGGCATGGTCTGACTCTGGCAGGGGTTTGTTTTCTGTTTGCACTATTGCATTTGTATTTTTACTGTTCCTAGTAAAGAACTGTTATTCCTATTCCCATGTTTTTACCTAAGAGCCCCTTAATTTCAAAATTATAACAATTTGTAGGGAGGGGGTTTGCATTTTCCATTTCAGGGGAGGCTCCTGCCTTCCTCAGCACACACCTGTCTGTTTAAACCCAGACATCTGGTCACAAAGCCAGGAGGATGCTTGGGCCACTTGGGACAGAGAGAACAGGGCAGGAATTGTCCCCAGAACCAGCAGGGACATCCATGAGCCATCTGTATTTTGAGTCCTGGGTGTGTGGCTGATCCTGCATCTCATAAAGGACACAGCAGGAAAAGACAAAACCAGGAACAGGATGACACAGGGATGGTAAAAAATTGAACAGCCTGAGGTTATCCAGCTTGGATGGGCCATGGAGGTCTGTCTAGGTGTTTTGGGGACAGAAATTGGGAATTGGTGATTTCCCCTTTCTGGTATTGGGATAAGGAATCAAAGCACAGGGAAGCAGATTGAGAATGGTGAAGCAGAACCCTTAACACCTTGCAGAGCCTGAAGGGGCTCCAGGAGAGCTGCAGAGGGACTGGGGACAAGGGATGGAGGGACAGGACACAGGGAATGGCTCCCACTGCCAGAGGGCAGGGATGGATGGGATATTGGGAATGAGGAATTGTTCCCTGGCAGGGTGGGCAGGCCCTGGCACAGGGTGCCCAGAGCAGCTGGGGCTGCCCCTGGATCCCTGGCAGTGCCCAAGGCCAGGCTGGACACTGGGGCAGTGGGAGGTGTCCCTGCCATGGCAGGGGTGGGATGGGATGAGCTTTAAGGTCCCTTTCAACCCAAATCATGTTACAAATGCACTTTCTGGTCACTGCCTAAAATGAGGCATCTTCAGGCTCAGGGATGCAGCTCAAAGGCTCCTCTGCATTTCCCACCCAAAGCAAAGCAGATCCTCCCCCAAAATGCTGCCATTCCCAGCCTGGCCCCATGTGACAGAGGCTGAGGAGCACAGCCTAGGAAACCTTCGCTGTTCTCCTGTGAGGGAGGCGAAGAGGTAAAAATTAATATTTGTTTTTTCAATCTAAAGACCAGAATTATTCAAACAAAAGACCAAATTATTCAAACCAATGTGCTACAGGAGACCAGAACTTGGAGGAGGAGATGAAAGAATGAACAGCAGAGCTCTGAGAGGATGCACGATGAGAGGCCACCTCTGCTGCCCCATCTCTGGGGGTCCTGCTGCCAAT
>NW_005054532.1:423810-431379 GCF_000277835.1 Geospiza fortis | reverse complement strand
ATGCCGAGGTACTGCTCATTTCCCCTCTGCCTCTCTCTCCAGGACACGCTGTTAAATTCCTTCTTTTCTTCTTCATTTTTATTTTCCGGGGAGACTCAATTGGGGATGAGCCATCAGAGGGAAATACCTAAACCTCACATCGCCTCGAGGAGCCTGCTCGGAGAAGAAAGAAGATTTTGTGTGAAGGCAACGCTCACCAGCGAGGCTCCACATCAAAAGGATGTTTTTCCATGCACTAAAGAGCAGGATTCATTCTCCATCCGGGCCCAGATTCGCACTGACACCGGGAAGACTTTCAGGCAGCCACACTTTGTTTACTTAAAAGCTGGGAGGAAGGGAAAATGTCACAAGTGTTCATGTAGAGCTGCGTGTGCCCCAGTCGGACACCTCCAGCACGGCTCTTTGTACAAGCAAAACCCTCCCCGGGGCCGGGGAGTGCTGCACAAATCATCTGCCCAATCATTTAGGGCCATGAATAATTCATGGACAGGCAAATGTGTTCACAAGCAATTCCTGGGAAGGGCTGGGAGCTGTTCAAGGCATGGATGTGCTGCTGCTGGGAACCTGAGCGGGCTTTCCTTGGATCGCTGGAGCTCCAGCCCTCGGAGCATCACTGCGTGTCCCCACCCCGGGCTCTGTCCCCTCCCTGTCCCAGCTGCTGCAAACTCCTGTGCCTCTCTCAAGGGCTGATTCCCGTGGCACATCCAAATTACTTCATGGCACTGTTTTCATTTAATCTTTATTTATTTTTCCTTTGTTCAGGCTGACAATGGAGGTGCAGAGCTGCTTTTCTGAAGTGCACAGCTGACACAAACACGGCTCCGTCCCTCCAAACATCCCTGTCCTGAGCTCTTTGTCCACTCCCTGTCCCAACAGGTGGAAGTCTCAGTGTCCATCTCAAGAGCAAATTCCCATGGTTTCATGGGAGTCATTTCCTTCCTTCCTTCCTTCCTTCCTTCCTTCCTTCCTTCCTTCCTTCCTTCCTTCCTTCCTTCCGCCACTTCCTTCCTTCCTTCCTTCCTTCATTCCGCCACTTCCTTCCGCCACTTCCTTCCGCCACTTCCTTCCGCCACTTCCTTCCTTCCTTCCTTCCTTCATTCCGCCACTTCCTTCCGCCACTTCCTTCCGCCACTTCCTTCCGCCACTTCCTTCCTTCCTTCCGCCACTTCCTTCCGCCACTTCCTTCCGCCACTTCCTTCCGCCACTTCCTTCCGCCACTTCCTTCCGCCACTTCCTTCCGCCACTTCCTTCCGCCACTTCCTTCCGCCACTTCCTTCCGCCACTTCCTTCCGCCACTTCCTTCCGCCACTTCCTTCCGCCACTTCCTTCCGCCACTTCCTTCCGCCACTTCCTTCCGCCACTTCCTTCCGCCACTTCCTTCCTTCCTGGAATCCTACCTGAAATCCTTCCTTCCTTCCTGGAATCCTTCCTGGAATCTTTCCTTCCTGGAATCCTTCCTTCTTTCCTTCCCTCTCTTTCTCTCTCCTTCCTGGGTTGGGTTGGAAAAGACCCTAAATCCCATCCCATCCCACCCCTGCCATGGCAGGGACACCTCTCACCATCCCAGGCTGCTCCAAGCCCCGATGTCCAGGATCCAGGGGCAGCCCCAGCTGCTCTGGGCATCCCCTGCCTGTGGCATCTTTGGGGGAAAATATATTTGGGTTTTTTTCAGGACCAGGCACAGCAGAACAAGCCCAGTTCTCTTTAGCCTTGCATGAGATGTAAAATTTAAGGCGAAGCAACACGTTTCCTATAAATATCTATAAATATATATAAATACATGACAGGTTTCCTTTAAATATAAATATCCTATCTATTTGTCCTCCGAAATATTTGCTGCACAGCCTCAGGTGATGCATGTTCAGCTATCCATCCTGGCTTCCAGGACCTCCTTCCAGGGTGATTCCTCAATCTTTTGAGAAGGTATTTCTGGGGGCAGTGTGTTTCTCCTGCTGCAGCTCAGACCCCCAGAAATAACCATTTCTGGAAATCCAAGCTGCTTTTCTGCCAAGAAAACTCATGGAGGGCTCTGGGAATTTTCAGCTCAGTCCCACCCATGGATTTGAAGAGGAAATTCCCCCGTTTCCCTGCCCCATGGGGAGGATCCTCACCAGGTCAGGAGCTGCTCTGGCCCCGCTGTCCGTGAGGAAATTCTCCCTCCGTGTCCCATCCCTGCTGCTCACATTCACTAATTACCCTGAGCGCTGATGAAATATGATTACATTTTTCTCTTCATTAGGCATGATATCGAATCATAACTCACACGTATCAAATTGTTTTATTCCTTTTCTCCCTGTTTGCTTTGGAATTCTTCCCTGCTCCTGACGATGTGGGTTTAGCTCTGTCTGTGCTGCTGGGCCCAGCAGCTGCCAGGACCCTGCAATTTTAATGATCTAATCCGACAGCGAGCAGGCTTTAATTTAAACTTTTATTAACGACCACTTTCCACCCTCAAAGACTATATTAAAATTGCTTAATGGAATTGCAGATTATAAGTGCCCCACTGCAAGGCCCACTCGTGCCGGCTGCAGCGCCCCTTTGGAATTCAGAGCAATCCTATTAAGTCCTCTTTATGTTTTGGAGAGGTCATTTTGATTGCAGCTTTTTGTGTACTTCCCCTCGGAGATAGCGCTGCCCCAATCTCTGCATTTGAAAGAAGAGAGTTTTACCAGAGACCACGTCTTTTCACATTCATTATCCTTCCACAGGCAGCTTCGGATTTAATTCCTTTGACTTACTGCGTGGAGTTTTTTGGGGACTCTGCTGGGGGGGATGGAAATGAATTCCTCGGGCAGCATCACTCGGTGACAGGAATGACAGAACCCACCCCGAGAACTGCTGGGAAAGGAGAGGAGAAGAGGGAGGAGGATGCAGGGATTCATTCTTAGGTGGAAAATTGCAGCAGCAGGACAACCTTTGGGAGTGTGAAGCCCTTTGCCTGAAATGCCGCAGTTTTTCACAGCCCCTGTTAGTCCTGGCTCTGTTAGGCCAGGCTTTAATGGTCGTCTCTTCACGGAGTCTCCCCCCACCCCATTCTTTATTTTATTTAAGGACTCAGCAAAGGCATCAGCAGTCCCCAAACCCCCCCGGAGCCCAGCAGGGCGATTGTTTGCCTCAGGAAATGCCCTATTAATCATTTGTTGTATAGATTTAATTTCTCGCCATTCTCCCCTCTTTATTTGCTGTTGTTATTGTCCCTTTCTGCCGTGAAAAGGCAGAAACAACCTCAGGTTCTCAAGGAAGGGAACAATCCATCAGTTCTGCGGCCGCACAATGGCAATCCGCGGGAGCAGCTGCCTCTGCTCTGAATGTCCCTTGTCCCAAAGGCTTGACCAGGGGACAGAACAAGCACTTATTCCCAGGGAAAAGAGGGAGGTGAAGGACACACAGGGGGATTTCTGAGGGGGAGTTTTTCCATTCCAGTTGTTTGTGCTCAAGCTGCCCCTCTGGTCTCTTTTTCCAGCAATGGAGTGTTGGGTGTGACCCACCTGATGCATTTGAAATATCAAACCCAGCACAAAAGAACCCAGCTGTGAACCTGTTTCTCCCCTAAAAATAACCTGAAGTGTTGAGCAGGGCACAGCAGAGGCCTCTAAACTCAGGGAAAATGTGCTGCCCTCTCTGTAGGCAGGGCCAGATCCCTGAGGAAAGGATTTCCCACCTGGCAGGTAAATCCAGCTGCCACAGGCCCTGGGCAGGGGGAACATCTGGGAGCCAGACCAGCCCTGTAGAGCAGATTTATAGGATTTATGGTTTGCTCACCTCCGGATGGGCTGGGACAGCCCACAGTGCAGCACAGATCAGGGCTTGGGTGGCTTTTCCCTGTCCCCACCTCTCCACCTCCAAGGAATAGCACAAGATCCTTTTTCTTCTGAAATCCTGCCAAATTCCAGCCCCTGTGCAGTGGGAGGTCTCCCAGCCCACCTGTGACAGGGATGAGGTTCCCAAAACAATTCCCATTATGGAGGGAATGCTCACATTGCTCAGGGCAGGATTGCCCCATGCCTGAGTCCTGCCCAAGCCCTGCTCCTCCCGAGGTGACACCAACCTTCCCCTGCCTGGATATTTGCCATGGAGCCTGCAGCCAGGTGAGTGTGGAACTGGAGAGAAAATCACCTGGACCTGCCTGTATTCTGTAAGGAAAGGCTGAGGGATTTGGGATTGTTCACCTGCACAGGAGAAGCTTTGGGGGGAGCTCAGGGTGGCCTTGCAGGGCCTGAAGGAGCCCCAGGAAAGCTGGAGAGAGACAATTGCCAAGGGATGGAGGGACAGGACACAGGGAATGGCTCCCACTGCCAGAGGGCAGGGCTGGATGGGATATTGGGAATGAGGAATTGTTCCCTGGCAGGGTGGGCAGGCCCTGGCACAGGGTGCCCAGAGCAGCTGGGGCTGCCCCTGGATCCCTGGCAGTGCCCAAGGCCAGGCTGGACACTGGGGCTGGGACAGTGGGAGGTGTCCCTGCTGAATGGGATGAGCTGTAAGATCCCTTCCAACCCAAACCACTCCCTGATCCTGGGATGATCCCAATGCTCCATGAGCTGAAATCAGTGACCTGGGATTCTCCATGCTGGGATGCACTGGGCACTCCTGGCTCCCCATGACCCAGCGCTCCTGGGAGTTGTTTCCTGCTGCCATGGGCTCCATCCCTGTTGGATCCATCCCATTCCCACCCCGTGACCTTGCCCTGGCAGGAAACCAGGGCATCCCACCTGTCCCAGCATTCCCAGCTCACCATTCAACACCCACAGCCCCAGCATCCATAAAATGGGAATATTTGTTCCATTTGCTGCCTCCTCCCCCTGAGCAGGGCCTGGAAGCAGGAGTGGGGTTGGAGTGAAGCTGGCATGAATGGTGAGCAGGGGGCTCAGAATTGATCTTTTGTGAATATTTGTGTGTTAAAGTTGCAGATCTGCTTTCCCCCCCTCCATTTGCAATAGCGCTGCTCAAATATTTGTGGAGCCCGAACGCGGCCTAATTGAAATTCACTCGAATTCAAATTAATATTCATGATTTTTTTTCCTCTCTCCTGCCTTCCACTCTTCACTCGGCTCTGAAGGGAAGCAGCTCCCTGCTGTGGAGGGGACAGCTGGAGGCTGGAAGGCTCCTGGGAGGGTGAAAACTTTGGCAATCCACGTGGAATTTCTGGAGGCAAGCACAGGGCTGGATGTCAGGATTGACAGGAGGCTTTGGAGCTCCTCAGGGGGTGCTGGAATTTCACAGCCTCTCCCTCTGCATCGCTGCTGCCCACTCCACCTGCTCCTTGTCCTTGGATCCAGCTCCATCCTGCCCTTCTCCTGCAGCATCCCTAAAACAGAGCTGGGACTTGTCCGGGAGGGCAGGGCAGAGATTTGGGGCTGTCTGGGAGTGGGGAGGGATTTGGGGATGGCTCTTGTTTGGAGCTGGCTGAGACCTCCAGCCTCAATTGTGTGATTTCTATCGAAGGTGAGCAGAATGTGATGAAACCCCACATCCCTACAAAACATCCTTTTCCCAGACCTTGCCCTGCCTAGTCAGCCTGCTGCTCCCTGTCTGCCACCAAGGAGATCTTGCAGGGGGAGATCAGAGCTGCCTGGCACAGCCAAACCTTCAGTCACCCAGGAAACACAGGACGTTCTTCTTCTTCTCAGGAAAACATGGAAATGAAATTGGAATCACTACATGGGTGCAGCTCTGCCCAGATAAACTCACAGGCTGTCAGCTTGCAGATGTTCCTGGCTGCTGGAACATCTTCTCTCAGGCTTTTCCCAGCATCTCAGGGATTTTGGAAGTGCTTTCCATCCAGGATTTATGGGCCCCAGTTAAACACTAGGATAGAAGTATTATAAACTCTGTATTTAGCAAGGAAAATCCAGGAATGGGGAAAACTACCCAGGGGCACTGCAATGTCTGACAGATCCTAGGAAGGAATTCTGGGCTGGGAGGGAATTCAGGGTGCCCAGAGCAGCTGGGGCTGCCCCTGGATCCCTGGCAGTGCCCAAGGCCAGGCTGGACAGGGCTGGGAGCACCTGGGATGGTGGGAGGTGTCCCTGCCATGGCAGGGGGTAGAACAAAACAACCTCTCAGATCCCTTTCCAACCCAAACTCTGGGATTCATCCTACATTCTGGGATTCCACTTTTGAAATCCAAGCCCAAGACAGAACAACTCAGCTGTCAAGTGCCCATTTCTCCCCTAAAAAGAACCCAAAAGGTTGAGTGGGGCACAGCAGACCATCCCAGCTGATTTTTCCCAAAGATGGGATTTTGCTCCCACTGCCCCTGTGCAGAGCCACAAATATATTTCTTTTTCCAAATGATTTTTAGTCTTTTTAGGCCTCACGGGCAGAAATCCTGAAGGAAGCAGAGGCAGGAAGATCAGGCAGCCTGTTTGCTCCTCAGGTGTGGGATCAGCAGCAGCTCCAAGGTCTTTGCAGGACAGAGACTTTATGACTCCCAAGCCATCTCCCTTCCCTGCCTCGACCAGCACAACAGGAGCCAAATTTATCTCTCCTCTAAATACCAGCAGAGCTGAACAGGGATTTTTAAAAGTCACCCAAGTGCTCCAGCCCTCCTCGTGCCCTGGCGGCATTTTCAGCCCACAAATCACTGGCAGGGTGTCCCAAGCCCTGTGCCTGCAGTTCCACATCGTGCTGGAGATCACAGCAGTGCCCTCAGCCTGGAAAACTCCTCATGAAACCCAGTGCAAAGGACAGCAGGGGATGCCCAGGGCTTGGAAAATAAAATTTATTTTAGGGCTGGGATTTTATACCAAGGTTTCTCCTGGAAATCATTATCTAAAGCAGAGCTGGGCTGCAGCTGAGGGGTCCCTTGGAGGCAGAAAACTCTCCTGGCAACAAAAGCTGTGCAGGACCTCTGAAATAAGGGCTGTGATCACTAAAGAAGGTTCCTTGGAGCTCCTCAAAGCTCTGAACCCCAGACTCAGTGGTGTCAGTGCTGTGGGCAAGAGTCCCAAGCTGTGTCCAGGGGAGGAAATCACCTGGAACCTGGGGTGTCTCCTCAGCTGGGCTTCCTCTGGGGAAGAGACCTTTGGGGGAAGATCCTACAGCTCTGGGGTAATCCAGCAACTCCCTGTCCTGACCCCATTCTGCTTTTTTTAGGGTCAGGGTGGAAAAAATTATAATTGGAGGCACAACAAGCTGGTTTTTAGAGAGCAGCCTTGAGGGGAATGGAATAATTCCGTGTTCTGCACCATAAGAGAGGAGCACAGAGGGTTGATCACACACTGCCTCCGATCTGAACCTTTTTTCTGCCTCAATACCTTTTCTGTCTTTCCACTTTAGCTGTCCTGCTGTCTCCTCTGGGGAGATTTCCACAGGAGCACCAGGCAGGAGGTGCAAAACTGGTCAGCTCCTGGGCTGCTGCCCCCTGGTCCCCATCAGCCTGAAGCCCTGCAAAGGGTTGTCACAAGGGCCTGGAGTGACAGGACAAAGAGGAAGGGATTTAGGGTGAAGGAGGAGGGTTTTAGATGGGATATTGGGAAGGAATTCTTCCCTGTGAGGATGAGGAGGCCTCAGAGTGCCCAGAGAAGCTGTGGATGGATGGATGGATGGATGGATGGATGGATGGATGGA
>NW_005054532.1:422573-423559 GCF_000277835.1 Geospiza fortis | reverse complement strand
GGTGGGAGGGATGGATGGATGGAGGGATGGATGGATGGATGGATGGATGGATGGATGGATGGATGGATGGATGGATGGATGGATGGATGGATGGATGGATGGAAGTGTCCAAGGCCAGTTGGAGCAGCCTGGAACAGTGGAATTGTCCCTGTCCATGGCAGGGGTGGGACTGGATGGGATTTCAGGTCCTTTCCCCCCAAACCATGCTGGGATTCTATGAAATGGGATAAAAGGAGCAACCCAAGGTGAGAGGGATCCCTTGAGTTCCCTCAGCATTCCAAGAGTGGATCACAGCCAGCAGGAGCTCCACCCTCCTACAACTCTGACCCCAATTCCCACATCTGGTACCTCCCAAGGCCCTCCAGGCAGCAGTTCCTGGATTTCCAGTGTCCCTGTGCACAAGCTCAGGGATTGCTGCTGATCCCACTCCAGCTTTTCCAGCAGGATGAACACTTGCAGCTCATCCAGCAGCTCAGCCTCTGCATTATTAGGTTTCCTCAAGCCCTGAATGTCCCATGCAGGCCCAGGCACTCAATATTCTTTAAATTCCCTATTTTCACCAGCACCTCTTCATTTGATCCCTTAATCCTTTATAGCAACCCACCTTTATTACCAGCAAGGAGCAAGTCAGGAGCAGACTTTTCCCAACATCCCCTGAGGTGAGAACTTATGAAATGAAATCATTTCACTTCTCAGCTGTGTCCTCATCTTCCTTAATTGTTCCCTTTTAACTCCCAGGGAGCCAGCAGACCTGCCTGGCTCCTTTGCAGCCTTTCCTGTTCCTGCCAGACTTGAATTATCCATTGTTTGTTTCCATTCCTTGCTATTCCTTCCTGGCTTCCTGTTTCCCCTCTTTCATGCTGTATTTTCTGTTCCTTGACCTTGTGAAGGTTGGATTTGCAGTTTTTGAAGGGCCATTGTGTGGCCCAAACACCTTCTTGAGCTCTGCTCCTTACCTGCCTTCATCCCTGCCTTGCTCTGCTCCC
>NW_005054532.1:420603-422543 GCF_000277835.1 Geospiza fortis | reverse complement strand
CTCATTAATTGCAATTAAAGCTGAGCTGGCGGTTGAGCACCTTGCAGGATGTGCTTTGCCCTGTCATCCTCAAATTTTGGGGTTTAATCTTTATTTTGGACTCTTGCTGCCATCCTTGTCCCGCTGGATCTCTCCACCCCAAGGCTGGCGTCGCCGTGGCAGGGCTGGAGCCTCCTCTTTGCCAAGGATAATGAATGTAATTACATCCTTAATGAGTGAATCCTATTCCAGCCCAATTCATCCCACGGTGTGCTGGGAGTGGGGCTGAGCCAGGGCTGTGCAATGAGCGAATCTCCAAAATTCCATTCCCTGCATTATTGGGACTTAAAAAATTACGTCTTATTCATCTATTGATGACAGTGGCCTCTTGGGTGTAAATTGAAGCAATTACGAAGGATCATGCAAATTAATCAATTATTTTCAGATTATTACACTTGAGCAGAAGTCTTGCTCTTCAATTTAGTTAAACTTTGCCTCTGAGTCAATTTTCCAACCTCCAAATTAAGCTATTTATTAGCTCAGAAGATGTGGGCAAAGGGAAGGAAAAGTTCCACTCAGGAGCTGGATCACACAAGGGGTCAGTTTGAACAGGGTTTCACACAGAAACTGAGACACTTAAAGGGTTCAGAGGGGCCAGGCCTGATCCCAGTGCGAGTGAGATGTCTGGGACCATGGAAAGGCTGTGACAGGATCCCGGCTCTGTGCAGGAATCTCAGAGCAGGAACAGCACAGGAGCTGCAGTGGTTTAATCCCAAAGCTCCTGATGTGAGGGACAGAGGGGACACCCACCCAAGGGGACAAACGCCCTCTGCCCCTGCTTGCCTTGGGTGAATCCACCCCACCCTGAGCTCTGGGGTGTCCCACGGAGGAGATGACACCAAGCTGCAGCCCGGGATGGGGATGAGACCCCTCAAAGCCCCACAGCTGCTCCTGCCCAGCTCCCACATCCCCTGGGTGGCTTTAATTGTCCATCCCTAATGGATTATCACGGCTCTTCCAGCCTCGCCCAATTAATGCAAATTCCAAGGAGAGCTAAAAGGGAATGAAATGAGAATTAGGAGTGGAGCTGGAGGCTCTTCTCTGGCATCTCACCCTGTGGATGCTGGGCAGGCCATGCTGCATCCCACCAGTGCCAGCTGGGCAAAACACCTGCAGAACTCTTGCCAGGATCTGTGCCCGCTGCCGCGCTCTGCCCACATCCAGGCTGAGGGGCTGGGGGGTGGCTGAAAGCTTTGGAGTTTGGATTTAAGTGATTCTAAACCAGCTTTGGGTTTATAGCTAATAAGACATTAGTATGCTAATTAAATTATCCATGGAGTGGTATAAAGAGGCCTTCCTGAAGTTTAATGGCTGTGTAAAAGGTAACTCTACTCGCGATGTAATTAATTCATGGAACAATAAATGGAAAATTAGATTCTTATTAATATCAGAGAGGCTTTTCCTGCATCGGGAACGGAGGGGGGGAGGATTGGTCATTTCTGCTTTCGCTGTGGGGTGAAGGAAATGGCAGCTCCAGAGTGCAAAGCACCATCCACAGCTCCTCCAGCCAGGCAAGGTTTGATCCCTGTGGAAAGCTCCCACATCCCACAGGATTCCTCTTGCACCACACGGGGCCAAGGAGAGCATCCCCACACCCAGGCGGGGGATGAGGGATTTTTTAAGGGTAGCAGGACAGGAGATCTTCCTCAGGAAAAGCAGCACTGCCCTGGACTCAAGTGACCAGGGAAAAACCAGCAGTGGCCCCTCTGGAAAAAGTTGTTTGTCCCAAATCTTCCAAGCACAGAGAGGGATGCAAAGCTGTGGGGTTTAGCTGGAAAGTGGGAGGTGTGATCACAGAGCTCCAGGAAAACTCCTTGTCCTGTTTTAGGGCAAATTTGGGAGAAAACCTCCAAAAGGGGCCCCTCTAGAAAGCAAACCCACACAGCCCCTCCCCACAACCC
>NW_005054532.1:416865-420441 GCF_000277835.1 Geospiza fortis | reverse complement strand
TGTTATCAGTCCCTCCTGTGCTGGGGCAGCTGCTGCAGCCACAAGGTGCAAACTCTCGGTGTTCCCAGGTCCCAGTCCAAAGCAGGTTCGAGTTGGTTCAAAAAAGGGAAAGGAAGAAACAGTCCAGGGAAAATTCAGACTGCCTAGTTAAACTAACTAATGAGCAGAAGCAAAAACAAGAGTAAAAGAAGGAGCAAGAGCAAAAAGCAAAAGCAGCACCATGTACTGCCCTGTCTGTGTGTCCCACCTACTGTGGGGGGAGCGGCTGATAGCAAAACAAAACAAAACAAAACAAAACAAAACAAAACTAAACTAAACTAAACTAAACTAAACAAAACTTTGCTTTTCAGAGCCAGTCTTGAAGGTACAGAACATAATATCCAGCATGAACAGAACACACGGATGGGGATACAAGCATCATAACGTCACCCTAGGACACTCCTGTGTCCATCAGCTCTCCTGGCACAGCTCTGCCATCTGCTCCAGAGACTCCTGGAAGGGTCACCCCCCCACCCCTCCAGCTGCTCCACTGCCCCCTGGCATGGGAACAAATCCATGCCCGAGGGAATTCTCTACTCAGAAGCTGCATTTCAGCTGCACATCAGGAGGGAGGTGCCAGGCTCTGAGCAGAGGGACCCAGAAGTTGCAGAGCCTGGCACAAACAAAACCCTTCCCTGTGCCTTCTCCCAGCGTGTGCTCCTGCCCTGGGCTGCTCACAGCCAGCCTGGAGCCCTTCCTGCAATCCCTGCAGGGACCTGCAGGCTTTGGGTGCCTCCCTGGGCATCCCCTCACCGGGCTGGCATGGCCCAGGAAGGGGCAGCTGCCCACCTTGCGGGGGCTCCTTGCAGGGTGGCACAACAAAATAAATCAGACCTTCCTCTGGCTTGGTCCTGACTGCAGGGAAAAGGGTCAGGGAATTCCAGAGTGGTTTGGGTTGGAAGGGACCTTAAATTCCACCCAGTGCCACCCCAGTGCCATGGCAGGGACACCTCCCACTGTCCCAGGCTGCTCCAAGCCCTGTCCAGCCTGGCCTGGGACACTGCCAGGGATGCAGGGGCAGCCCCAGCTGCTCTGGACACCCTGTGCCAGTGTCCTTGTGAGGAGGACACCAGCTCTGGGCAGTCCCTGGCAAGCTGAGCTCTGGTTCTGCCCCTGCTCAGACTCAGTCCTGGCTGTGGGTCCCAGCTCTGTGCCCAGGGATGTTCCCTCCAGCTGCCCACAGCTCTGTCCCCTCTCCTGCCATCTGCCATGACCTGAGCTGTGCCAGGACAGCTCTCACCATGCTGGGAGCAGACTGGGCAAAGCCCCCAGTGCCAGCAGGAGAGGTGACACATGGGTGTCACCTCTGCCAGGGACACTTTTGAGTCCCAGAGTTCCTTTTCTCTGGAGCTGAACCCCAAGGCTCCTCTGATAAGCGCGACCCAGATCAGCTCTGCTCTGGGACCCATCTCTCTGGACAGCTGGGTAAGGGTCAGGAGAGAGCAGAAAACCTTTCAAACCCAGCCATAAATTCCTGGTGTGTCCCAAGAGCAGATGCAGAAAGCCCAGGGCAAGTGGCACAAGTGCAAGGCAGTGTTTGGATTGGATCCAGGAGATGGAACAGCTGAGGGTGCCCAGGGAAGCAGCACAGCACCCAGGGCTGGTGGGGAGCTCCTGGGATGGCAGGGCCATGGAATCAGAGAATCTCAGAATGTCCTGGATGGAAGGGACCCCCAGGGATCATCAATCCAGCCCCTGGCCCTGCCCAGACACCCCAACAATCCCTGGCAGTGCTGTCCAAAGGCTCCTGGAGCTCTGGCAGCCTCGAGGCTGTGCCCACTCCCTGGGCAGCCTGGGCAGTGCCAGCACCCTCTGGGGAGAGAAACTTCTCCCAAAATCCAGCCTGGCCCAGCTCCAGCCCTCCCTGGGTGTGTCCCTGTCCTAGAGCAGAGCTCAGAGCTGGCCCTGTGCTGCCCTTTCAGAGGAGCTGCAGTCCCAGGAGCTCTGCCCTCTGTCCCCAAGCACCCTAAGCTGCCCCTCACATGGCTCCCTCAGCCACAGGAGCATCCTGCCCTGATCCAGCCACTCCAGGACAGGGTCAGCATCCCTGGAAGCCCTGCTGGAAGCCAGGAGAGGAAAACTCCACCAGACTGTCCCCAAGCACAGCTGGGGAGCTTGTGCAGGAGGATGCAGGATGGGAAGCGGTGCCGTGTGTGAAGCAATGCCATGGCTGACTCTCACAGTTAAAAGGCAAATATCCTGGATCTGTGTCAGGAGAAGTTTTGTAGATCGATAGTTGTGTTTTACCCCCTTGTGCTGTTACCAGGGGTGCCCTGGGTTTGGGACATTTGGGAGGGTCACTCGTTACTGTGGCAGCACCTGACCCCCACTCAAGGCCACCACTGACCATGTCCCTGAGTGCCACATCCACACTCCTTTTAAATCCCTGGGCAGCCTGTTCCAATGCTGGACAAGTCTTGTGGAGAAGAAATTGCTCGTAATATCCAATCCAAAGCTCCCCTGGTGCTTCTCCTGCTTTGTGCTTCCCCCACCCCTCACGGCAGAGTGGCACAGAGGGGACAGTGCCACCTGTGTGGCACTGCCACACCACGCACAGGGCAGCACCACCACTCAGTGCCACCTGTATGGCACTGCCACACCACACACAGGGCACCACCACCACTCGCTCCTGAGCCTCTCCCAGTGTGACAGATCAGCAATATCCTGGATGTGTGTCAGGAGAAGTTTTATAGATTGATAGTTGTGTTTTAGCCCCTTGTGCTGTTCTCAGGGGTGCCCTGGGTTTGGGACATTTGGGAGGGTCACTCGTTACTGTGGCAGCACCTGACCCCCACTCAAGGTGTCAGGAAGGGATCTCCACCCCTGGGCAGGGAAGGAGGAGTCGATGGACAGAACTTTGGGGGGGGTAAAGGGTTAAAAGGTGAAACCTCCATTGTGTGGGTGAGCACAGGGTAGGGAAATCCTCTGCTCCCAGCGCTGTAATATTTTCTCTATTCAGTTTTCTGTTGTATTTTTGATAAGGTTTTAATAAACCTTTTACATTTTTGGAAATGAGCAGCATTTCTCACACCATGGCTTTCCCCAGCTGCAGCATCCCTCTGCCTGTTGCCCTTCCCCAAAACTCCTGGGAGTCATTCAGCACAGAGCTGAGCCCCCAAAGGGCCCCGGGGCACAGCTGGGCTCCTATGAAATACCTCGGGGGAAGTGAGGGAATTCCAGCAGCCCAGCGACCTGCAGAGCCTTTGCTCAGCTTCCCTGGTCATTAGCAATTAATTACCTTTGCGGCTGGCTCATTAAGGCATCCCGGCAGACCCGTGCCACTGAACCTGGAAGTTCCCCAGGAGGAGGAGGCTGCTCTGGCTCACAGCTCGCTGCCCCACAAAGGGCAAACCTCGTGTCCCTGCAGCCCTGCTCCCTTCCCGTGGATCCCGGCGTGCCAGGCAGGCAGGGATTGATGGATAATGGCAAAACAGGGCTTGTCTGTCACCAGGACCCTGTGACAGCGCCTTATCAGCTGATAAGAGCCATCTCAGGCAGCTGGCAGGGGACAGGGACAGCAGGACACAAGGACAGCAG